>NW_007056345.1:0-938 GCF_000164805.1 Carlito syrichta | reverse complement strand
CGCTCTCCTCAGATGGGCTGTTTACCACCTCAACCCCTCCACAGACACTCATCCTGAACACCCACTCGCGTAGGGCTCCTCCGAGACCCAGGAGGTAAGGTCGGGGGAGTGCGGTGCCTCATAACTATCTGACACTTTCATCCCTTTAAAGAACCCAAATAGGGTCATCATCAGAAAGCATTATGCTTTATGGACAAGTCCCACAGACAGGGACAAAATACACCCTCAACCAGAGTATGCTAATGTTGTGAAGTTATATATTCAGTGTGTTGTTTCTTCAGTTGCACGGAGGCGTAATTACTGTTAGGTCAGAGTGGCTGTGTCCTGGGAAAGATGCAAAGAATTTCACAAGGGTCTCTGAGAAAAAGTTTGTTTAGAAAGTAAATTACAGAAAAACCGGTTTGATCCACCTCCTCAAGTTTGAAGAGGGGTCCAAACACCGAAGAGATATTTGGTGCTGAGTGTTTGAAGCTGGGTGTTTCTAAGGCTTTCTCTAAGAGTTTGAGAACAGGAGCATTTTTGTGAAATGTGACATGGGAGGGGGGAGGTTGTCGTCACGGCAGATAACTGTCCGATATGGCAGCGACCAGAGTTTCAGATAGTTGATCACATAGACAGGGAGTGTAGTGCGAGGTCTGTAAAACAAAGTTTCAAGACACAAATATTATTTTCAAATGTCCTTGAATTTAGCGAACAGAAGACATTTACTAGGAGCGCGTTGATCATGGGAAATGGAAAGAGGGTTGGAGCCAAAACGTGAGCCAACGCCAAGCCTCCTGCCCACAGTGGCTGAAGTTACGCCATTTGGGCTTTTTTTGTTCTTTATGATTCTTTGTGTGTGTGTGTGTGTGTTGAAGTCTCACTCTGTCACCCAGACTTGAGTGCAGTGACACATTCCAGGCCAACGGAGCCTCCACCTGCTGGGTTCTGGCAATCTT
>NW_007056344.1:0-352 GCF_000164805.1 Carlito syrichta | reverse complement strand
TTAATTCCATTCCATTCCATTCATCTCCAGTCTATTCACCTCCACTCCATTCCATTCTCTCGATTCCATTCCTTTCTATTCTATTGCATTCCATTCCAATCCTCCATTAATTTCATTCCATTCCACTCCATTCCATTTTTTCCTCTCCATTTCATTCCTCTCAATACATTTCATTCCTTTCCATTGCACTCCATTACATTTCACTTCTCTCCATTGCTTTCCATTCCTTTCAATTCCGTTCCATACCACTTGACTCCATTCTATTATATTCCTCCCAATTCCATTTATTCCATTCAATTCCTCTCCATTCCACTCCATTCCATTCTGTTACATTCAAGTATAATCCATTCAT
>NW_007056343.1:0-788 GCF_000164805.1 Carlito syrichta | reverse complement strand
TGAGTTAACTAGTTAGCAAGCTCACTTAAATAGCTGATTTTACCAGCTAACTACCTAGCTAACCATTTGGATTAACTAGCAAGCTTAACTGGTTAGCTACCTAGCTAGCTATCTAGCTAGCCAGCTGACTTAACTAGCTACATAGCTGACATAACTAGCTGATTTATATAGCTAGCTTCCTAGAAAGCCATCTGATTTAACTAGCTAAAATTATTAGCTAGCCAGATGGCTAGCCTTCTGACTTAACTAGCTTTTTAACTACCTAACCAGCTGAATAGCCAACTATCTTAATGAGCTAATGAAACTAGCTAGGCAGCTGGTTGCCAGCTGCCTTAACTAGGTGACATAACCAGCTAGTCAGTTGGCTAGTCAGCTGACTTAACTAGCTGGTTACCTATCTAGCCAGCTGGCTAGCCAAATGACTTACCAAGCTGACTTAAGCTAGCAAGCTTGCTAGCCAACTCACTTAACTAGCTAGCTAACTACCTAGCCAGCAGGCTGGCCAGCTGACTTAAATAGATGACTTGAACAGCTAGCCTGCTGGCTAGCAAGATGATTTATCTAGCTAGCTACCTACTTAGCCAACTGGCTAGACAGCTGACTAAATTAGCTGACTTAACCAGCTAGCCAGTTGACTAGCCAGCTGACTTAACTGGCTGACATCACTAGCTAGCCAGAGTAGCTATCTAGCTGTCTTAACTAGCTATCCACCTACCTTGACAGTTGGCTAGCCAGCTCTCTTAACTAGCTGAATTATCCAGCTAGCCAGTTGGCTAGCCAACTGTCTT
>NW_007056342.1:0-3485 GCF_000164805.1 Carlito syrichta | reverse complement strand
AAACTAGGCAATTAAGTCATCTGGCTAGCCAGCTGGCTAGCTAGGTGGTTAGCTAGTTATGTCAGCTGTCTAGTCAGCTGGCTAGCTATTTAAGTCACATAGTTAAGTCAACTGACTAATCAGCTGGCTAGCTAGGGAGCTTCCTGGTTAAGTCACCTGGATAGCAAGTTGTCTAGCTAGATAAGTCACCTAGTTAATTCAGCTGGATAGCCAGCTGACTAGCTATGTAGCAAGCAAGTAAATTCAACTGGCTAGAAACAAGGCCAGGTAGTTTATATAGCTAGTTAAGTCAGCTGGCTAGAGTGTTGGCTGGCTAGTTAGTGACTTAGTTAAGTCAGTTGGCTAGCCAGCTGGCTAGCTTATTTATGAGCTAGTTAAGTCAGCTGCCTATCCAGGTGGCTAGAGAGCTAGAGCGCTAGTTAAGTCAGCTGGCTAGCCAGCTGGATAACCAGTTAAGTCAGCTAGATTAGCCACTTAACTGGCCAGCTGCTGAGCTCATTAATCAACTAGTTAAGTCAGGATGGCTAACCAGTTGGATAGCTAGTTAAGTCACTTCATTAAGTCAGTTGGCTTGCCATCTCCCTGGCTAGTTAAAAAGCTAGTTAATTCAGATGGCTACACAGCTGGCTAGTTAGTTATTTCAGCTAGTTAAGTCAGCTTGCTAGCTAGTTAAGTCAGCTAGTTATATCAGCTAGCTAACTTGTTAAGTCAGCTAGTTAACTCAGCTCACTAGCCAACTGGTTAGGTAGGTAGTTAGTTAGTTAAATCAGCTAGTTAAGTCAGCTAGTTATATGATAGCTACATAGGGAGCTAGCTAGTTAAATCAGCTAGTTAAGTCAGCTGACTTAGGTAGGTATCTAGCTAGTTAAGTCAATTAGTTAAGTAAACTGGGTAGCTAGTTAAGTCTGTTAGTTAGGCCAGTTGGCTGTCCCGCTGCCTAGCAGGATAGCTAGCTGGTTAAGTTAGCTGGCTAGCCAGCTGGCTAGCTAGTTAAGTCACATAGTTAAGTGAGCTCACTGGTCAGCAGGTTAGCTAGGTAATTAGGTAGCTAAGTCTGCTGGCAAGTCAGTCGGCTATGTATGTAGGTAGCTAGTTATGTCAGCTGGCTAGCCATCAGGCATCTAGTTATGTCAGCTACTTAAGTCAGCTGGCTATCCAGCTGGATAACTAGTTAATTCAGCTAGTTACTCACCTGGCTGGCCAGCTGACTAGCTCGTTTATCAAGTAGTTAAGTCAGCCTGCTTACCAGCTTCCTAGCTAGTTTCATCACTACGTTAAGTCAGTTGGTTAGCCAGCTTGCTAGCTAGTCAAAAAGTTGGCCAATTCAGATGGCTAGACAGCTGGCTAGCTAGTTATTACAGCTAGTTAATTAGCTGGCTTGTTAGGTAGCTAGCTCGTTAAGTCAACTAGTTATGTCAACTGGCTAGCTAGATAAGTCAGCTAGTTAAGTGAGCTGGTTAGCTAGTTAATCAGCTAGTTAAATCAACTGGCTAGCCAGCTGCCTAGCTGCATAGCTAGATAGTTAAGTTAGCTGGTTATCCAGCTGGATAGCTAGTTAAGTCTCCTAGTTAAGTCAGCTCGCTAGCCAGCTGGTTAGCTAGGTAGCTAGGTTGTTAAGTCAGCTGGCAAGCCATCTAGTTAAGACAGCTCACACATCGGCTCACTGACTAGATAAGTCGGCTCACCAGTCTGCTCAATCGCCAGTCAACTACTTAAGTCTTCTGACCAGACAGCTCACTTGCCAGTCGACTAAAGTCAACTGATCAGTCAGGTCACTCCCCAGTTGAATAGTTAAGTCAGTTGACCAGTCAGCTCACTCACCGGCTGACTAGTTAAGTCAGTTGACCAGTTGGCTCTCTCACACACTGGCCGACTAGTTTATTCAGCTGACCATTCTGCTCACTTGCTGGCCAACTAGTTAAGTCAGTTAACCTGTCAGCCTACTAGCCAGCCAACTAGTTATGTCAGGTAACCAGTCTGCCTAGTAGTTGGCCAAAATGTCAACTGAGAAGTTAGCTCAGCTGTCTAGTTAGCCGACTAGTTAGGACATCCAGTGAGTCAGCCAAATAGTTGAATGACTTATTAGGTGAGGAAACCAGCCACACAACAACTTAACCATGCTAACTAGTGGGTCAACTTGTCAGTCAACTCGTTCACCCAGCTAACTAGTCGGCCGACTATTGGGCCACAATGTTAAGCCAGCAAACAATTTGGCCGAGGAGTCAGCCAATGTGATAAACCAGCTAACTAGTCGGCCAACTCAGCCAATAAGCTAAGTGACCTAACTTACTAGTTAACCAACTAGTTAAGCCAGTTAGTTAACTCGTTAACGAACTAGTTATAACATAGCTAACTCATCAACCAACTCATTAAGTCAGCTACCTATCTCGCTAGCCAAATAGTTAAGTCAGCTAGCTAAGTCAGCTAACTAACCAGCTAGCTAGCTATGTCAGCTAGCTCACTAGTTAGCTAACTATTTAAGTCTTCTACTTTAGTCTGCTACCTAACTAGTTAGGTAACTAGATAAGTCAGCTAGTTATTCAGCTAGTTAAATAATTAGCTATCTATTTTATTCAGGTAGTTGTCAGCTAGCTAACTAGTTAAGTCAGCCATTTAAGTCAGCTAGCCAAGTAGTTAAGTCAGCTAGCTAGGTCTGCTAGTTAAATAAGCTTTCTAATTTAGTCAGCTGGTTAAGACAGCTAGCTAGCTATTTAGCTAATGGGTTACGTCAGCAGGTTGAGTCAGGTAGTTAGCTAGGTAACTAATGGGTTAAGTCAGCTGGTTGAGTCAGCAAGCTAGGTAGTTAGCAAACGGGTTGAGTCAGCTGGTTGAGTAGGCTAGCTAACTACTTAGCTAACGAGTTAAATCAGCTGAATGGGTCAGCTAACTAGCTACTTAGCTAACGATTTAAGTCAGCTGGTTATGTCTGATAGCTAGCTTAATAGCTAACTAGTTAAGTGAGATAATTAAGTCACCTAGCTAGCAAGTTAGATAACGAGTAAGCTAACTAGTTAGCTAGCCAGTGAAGATAGCTAGCTAGCTAGGTAACTAACTATTTAATTCAGCTTGCCTGCTGGTAGCTAGCTAGTTAGCTAACTATTTAAGTCACCTGGCAAGCTTTATAGCTAGCTAGTTAGCTAACTATTTATATCAGCTAGTTAGCTAGGTAGCTAGCTAGTTAAGTCAGCTAGTTAAGTCAGCTGGCTAGGCAGTTAGCTTGCTAGGGAGTTAGCTAGTTTAGGTAGTTGATTAGACAGCTGGATAGCTGGTTAATTCAGGTAGTTAAGAGAATTGACTAGTCAACTGGCAAGGTAGGTAGCTAGCTAGTTTAGTCAGCTGGATAGCTAAATGACTTCTAGTGATGTCAAGGAATTAATTGAGCTGGGTAACCAACTAGCTAACTGGTTAAGTCAGCTAGTTTAGCCAGCTGGCTAGGTACGTTGCTAGCTAGATAAGTCAGCTTGCTAGCAAGCAGGCTAGCTGTT
>NW_007056341.1:0-631 GCF_000164805.1 Carlito syrichta | reverse complement strand
AGCTAAACAATCGTCCAACTATTCGACCAACTTGTCATGTCAGCTAACTTGTCGGCCAACTAGTTGGCCAACTAGTTAGGTCAACTACTTAACATTTAAAATTGCTAACTAGTGGGCCAATTCGTCAGTCATCTTTCTAACCAAGGTAACTGGACGGAAGACAAGTAGGCTGACTTCTTAAACCAACTAACAAGTCAGCCGACATCTTTAGGCAGCAAACAAGTCGACCGAGTAGGCAACCGATGTGATAAACAATCTAAGTATTCAACCGACTCATCAGTCCACAATTTAATTTACTTAGCTAACTCATTAACCGACTCATTAAGTCAGTGATTTTACTCGTTTACCAACTAGTTAAAACGGTTACCTAACTCGTCAACCAACTCATTAATCAGCTAGCTATCTCGTTAGACAACTAGTTAAGTAAGCTAGCTAAGTCAGCTAGCTAACCAGCAAGCTAGTTAAGTAAGCTTGTTAAGTTACCTAGCTCACTAGTTACCTAACTATTTAAGTCACCTACTTAAGTCTGCTACTTAACTAGTTAGATAGTCATTAAAGCAGTTAGTTATTCAGCTACTTAATTAGTTAGCTAACTATTTAATTCAGGTAGTTAAGTCAGCTAGCTAACTTG
>NW_007056340.1:0-680 GCF_000164805.1 Carlito syrichta | reverse complement strand
GGGGTCAGGCACCGTGGCCTTTGGCACTGGCCCCTCCTCCAAAGACAAAAGAGAAAAGGCTGAAGGCCAGAGTTAGGCGGACCCGGCTGGAGACGCCAGCCCCTCCTCCAAAGACAAAAGAGAAAGACTGAAGACTGGGGTCAGGTGCCATGGCCTTTGGCACTGGTCCCTTCTCCAAAGGTAAAAGAGAAAGACTGAAGGCCAGGGTTAGGTGCCACAACTGTAGATGCCAGCCCTTCCTTCCCAGATAAAGGTGGAGGGTGAGAAGGAGGAGAAATTGATGGAGAGTGGAATAGCAAAAGCAGACTATGGGTTGAAGTTAGAGATAGAGGAGGGAAGTGGTGGCGTAAGTGGGAAGGGAGGGGAGGGGAATCTCTGCCCACTTTTTTGAACGCTCACAGAAATTATATAGGCCACTGATTTTGGTTGTCTAAGGGATATGTTAACCAGTCCTGTGTGCAGAGGCAAATTAGACATTTGGGCTTGATTTTGGGGGTGAGTGAGAGTGTAGTGAGATTGTTTAAGAGGCATTTAAGGGGGGGATCAGCCGGCAGGGATGACGAACTTCCCATGGTGGGACAAGTGGACTAGACGGGGCATCCCCCGAAGAGTCGGCTGTTCGAGAAGTGTGACTGTGGCAAAGTCTGTCATCACAGAGGTTTGGCACAACCAGGGTTCTC
>NW_007056339.1:0-301 GCF_000164805.1 Carlito syrichta | reverse complement strand
TCCCTTTAAGCACATGTCCCCCTCCCCCCTCGATGGATGGATAGATAGGCTAGATAGATAGATATAGAGAGCTAGAGAGATAATAGATAGAGATAGACAGCTAGAGATAGGTAGAGATAGAGAGATAGATAAAGAGAGAGAGATAGCGAGAGAGAGATAGTCATCTATAGTCAGCCCCTGTATCTGTGGGTTCTGCATCCTTGGATTGAACCATCCTTTTTTGGATTGAAAATATTCATTAAGGGCAACCCCTTCAGGTTCCCTTCCACTGTGGGAGCTTTTCTGTCCTCTCAATAAATCC
>NW_007056338.1:0-364 GCF_000164805.1 Carlito syrichta | reverse complement strand
TCTCTGTCTCTGTCCATCTCTCTCTGTCTCTGTCTCTCCATCTCTGTCTCTGTTTCTCTGTGTCTGTCTCTGTCTCTCTATTTCTGTCTCTGTCTCTCCATCTCGGCCTCTCTGTCTCTGTCTCTCTCCATCTCTCTCTGTCTCTGTCTCTGTGTCTCTCTCCATCTCTGTCTCTCCATCTCTGTCTCTGTCTTTCTGGTCGTGTCTCTCTGGCTCCCTCCATGTCCATCTCCGTCTCTGTCTCTCGGTCTCTCCATCTCTGTGTCTCTCTCCTTCTCTCTCCATCTCTGTGTGTCTCCATCTGTCTCTGTTTCTCTGTCTCTGTCTCTGTCCATCTGTCTCTGTGTCTCCCCATCTCTGTCGC
>NW_007056337.1:0-300 GCF_000164805.1 Carlito syrichta | reverse complement strand
TGATGTGTATAACAATTTGATATATGATAAGATTTGTGCAATAAATTGGATGTCTAGAAAGGGTTAAATTAGATCAGTATCACATCCTAAATATATCAAACAAATTGAAGAGTTAAGAGTAAGAATATGAAACCATCAAAATAAGCAAAAGAAAATATCTCATGCTTATCACAGCATTATTCACAATAGCCAAGATATGGAATCAACCTATGTGTCTACCAATAAATGAATGAATTTTTAAAATGTGGTATATATACAAAATAGATATTATTCAGCCATAAAAAGGAATGAAATCATGTC
>NW_007056336.1:0-807 GCF_000164805.1 Carlito syrichta | reverse complement strand
ACCCTGAAGAACACAAATCACTCTATAAAAAAGATGCCTGCACACGTATGTTTATCACAGAGTTGTTCACAATAGCAAGAACCTGGAAACAACCATGCTGCCCACCAAAGAGGGCTGAATGAAAAAAATGTGGTACATATACACGATGGAATACTACACAGCCATAAAAAAGAACAAAATCAGAGCTGGGTCGTCCTCTCAGCTTTGTCCTGCTTTTCGGAATCCCCACGTGTCATGGGTCTTCCCTTCAGCCTCTGTCGCTGTGTGACCTGCAGATGCTGGGAGTCCATGGGGAGGACGCCGGGACACCCGGAGGCCGGGAGATCGTGAATATAATGGACTTGCTGTCTCTAAGCCAGACCTTATTATATGTCTGGAGCAAAGGAAAGAGCCCTAGAATGTGAAGAGGCATGGCACATTAGCCAAACTTTCAGCAAGATGGCAACCTGGCAACCCGGTGTCTGAAGCCCTCTGCAAGGGAGATCTGCAGTGGGTCTCTGACTCTCGCCCCCGGGAGGCTGGGGACCCCAGCATCGCAGCCTACTCCTCAAACAGAGCTCGGCCATCGCTATCACTGGAACATCGCAAAGACTGGACATTTTTACTGCATCGTCCTCTCCCGCTGCTGCCGCAGCCCCTCCCCCCACCAGCGCTCCCGCCGCGGCCTCTGGCACGGGTAGCTCATCACAAACCCGGCCGGAGGAGATCCACATCAAACCGCTTCAGGGAAGATCTGCTGGGATCGCTGCCACCGCTCCTGCGACGGAAACTGTCTTGCCCACCCGGCGCGGGGCTCCTGTTTGCCTG
>NW_007056335.1:0-501 GCF_000164805.1 Carlito syrichta | reverse complement strand
CCCCCCCTTTTTTTAGAGGTGTAGAAAAAGACTTACCATTAGACAATTTTAAAGGTTTAACAAATAATTTTATATACTAGTCTATAAAATTTAAATACCAACTTCTCTATTATGATAAAACCCCTCTATAAAGTCTCAAAGGGGGGTAAACAGGAAGTCTTGTTATGAGAAAAAGGCCCCAAAACAGGCCTTTAAGTGAATTAAACAGGTTTCTCTTAAAATTTCTTTTTTTTGAGTTGGAGTCTCACTCTGTCGCCCTGACTGGAGTGCAGTGGCTGTTCCTGGCCACCAGAGCTTCGACCAGCTGGGCTCTGATAATCCTTCAGCCTCAATCTTCCAAGTAGCTGGAACTGCAGGCGCGTGCTACCACGCCCGGCTAATTTTTGATTTATTGTAGAGATGAGGTCTCGCCAAGTTGCCCAGGCGTGTCTCGAACCCGCGGGCTCAGGCAATCCACTCACCTCAGCCTCCCAAGGCACAGGATTACTGGCTGAGCCACCA
>NW_007056333.1:0-762 GCF_000164805.1 Carlito syrichta | reverse complement strand
GCAATCCACTCACCTCAGCCTCCCAAAGCGCAGGATTACAGGCTGAACCACTGAGCCCGGCTGGGAATAATTATTATAGAAAGACATAAACTCAGTGCCAGCAACTCCATCTGGCTTTACTGTCAGGCATGTGTTTAGGTCTGAAGATCATTCCAGGAAGGTGTGGGTTTCTCTGCCTTTTCTTTCTCTGCCTTTTCTTTCTCTGCCCAACTTGCTACAAAGCCAGAGCATCTTTTTTTTTTTTTTTTTTTTTTGAGTTGGAGTCTCACTCTGTCGCTCAGGCTGGAGGGCAGTGGCATGCTCATAGCCACCGCAGCCTTGACCTGCTGGGCTCAGGTGATCCTTCTGCCTCAGCCTTCCAAGTAGCTGGAATTATAGGCGTGTGCCACCAAGCTTGGCTAATTTTTGATTTATTGTAGAGATGAGAACTTTTCAAGTTGTCCAGGCTGGTCTCGAACCCGTGGGCTCAGGCAATCCTTTCACCTTGGCCTCCCAAAGTGCTGGGATTATAGGTATGAGCCACCGCACCTGGTCCGCCAGAGCTTCTAACATCAGTTAAGAGGGTATATAGCCCTCTTCAGAGGGAAAAGGAATGCAGGTTAGGTTGATGAATTCTGGGGAATCACTGAATATTTTTGTAAGATATTTGGGGCCCAATATTTTATGATAACCAGCCACAAAAGGCCCAACTGATGAGTGACTTCTCAACACGCCGAAGATTGTCTTCTCCTTTGACTCAGGGTCAGATGCTGTTCTCCATCC
>NW_007056332.1:0-334 GCF_000164805.1 Carlito syrichta | reverse complement strand
TTTACAGTTGAGGAAACTGAGACACGGGAGGCTAAGTAGTTTGAGGCAAGACACCCGGCAGAGCAGCCATTTGAACCGAGGTCTGTCTGAGTCCAGAAGAGCCCTGGTGTCCCCATCTGTCCCACCACTTTCTTCTCCAGCAATTGCATTGCCTCAAGGGCAATTGTACTGTGGGGGGCTTCTTGGATTCACCTGTTCTAGAGGGTACCCGGCCAGAGGAGTCAATGGAGGATGGAGATCCTGTCCACCCAGGTGTGTTTGTGTTTGTTTTTTCACTCCTTTTTTTTTTTTGAGTTGGAGTCTCACTCTGTCGCCCAGACTGGAGTGCAGTGGC
>NW_007056331.1:0-345 GCF_000164805.1 Carlito syrichta | reverse complement strand
TCTCTCAAAGCAGTTAGACCACACCGTCCAGGGCTGGGCCCCATGTCTGTGAGCGCTGTCCACCACCCACATACTGGTGTGTGAATCCAAAAAACTCACCTTCGGGGCCCCTATCACAGTAACCTTCCCCCACCATCTACAGCACCTTCTAAGCTACAAGGGCCTTCAAACGCTACCCCCCGGTCGATTCCTGTCGCTCCTTGTCTTCTTTTTACAAGATCCCTCCATGTCCTTTCAAACTTGCGTGTCCCTAAACCCAGCCACACTGCTCCCTCCCTCCACAGGCCCACCAACCCACGACTGTGTAGAAGCTGTGGAGGCTCTCCTCCCTTGCCCGGTTCACAT
>NW_007056330.1:0-308 GCF_000164805.1 Carlito syrichta | reverse complement strand
ATAGAAGTCAGTAATCCAAAGTTTGAAATCCCATATAACTTTTAATTTAGTAATATATTTTTAAATATTGTATGGACCAAAAAATACCACAATGAATATTAAAAATTATATATGAATCACAAGGAAAATAAAGTCTTTCTTGTCAAAAAAGTATTGTCTTAAACGTATACACTACAAAAGAAGAAAGTATATTTTGAAATATCTGAAAATTCATAAAAGAAATTTAAAATAGGAAATTTGACATTTAGTGACATTAAATACAAGCAAAATAGTAGAAGGAAAACAATAAATAGTACAAAATCATGATG
>NW_007056329.1:0-310 GCF_000164805.1 Carlito syrichta | reverse complement strand
GGTGTTGATGTTTATTTTTCTTCCACTGTGGTCTGAGAAGGTGCGTGACAAAATTTCAGTCTTTTGAAATTTGTTTATGCTTGATTTATGGCCAAGTATGTGGCCGATCTTAGAGTACATTCCATGAGGTGCTGAGTAGAATGTATATTCTGTGGTCGTTGGGTGGAGTGTTCTGTAGGTATCAAGCCCATTTGGTCAAGAGTCACATTGAGGTTCCAGATCTCAATGCTGATTTTTTATCCTGATGATCTGTCTAGGGTTCTGAGTGGGGTATTAAAGTCCCCAGTTATGATGGTGTTAGAGTCAATAT
>NW_007056328.1:0-360 GCF_000164805.1 Carlito syrichta | reverse complement strand
TCAAAGATATTGGCCTGTAGTTCTCTTTTTTTGTTGGATCTTTACCTGGCTTGGGTATCAATGTGATGTAGCTTCATAAAATGATTTGGGGAGGGTTCCATCTTTCTCAATTGCCTGAAATAGCTTCAGTAGGATTGGAATCAGTTTCTCCTTAAATGTCTTGTATAATTCTGCTGAAAGCCATCTGGTCCAGGGCTTTTTTTGTAGTTAGTTTTCTTATTACATAGTCAATTTCCTTGATTGTTATTGGTCTATTTAGGGTCTCAATTTCTTCTTGTTTTAACCTAGATAGGTTGTGTAATGATAGAAAGTCCTCCATTTCCTTGAGGTTTTCAAGTTTGTTTCCATACAAGTGTACAT
>NW_007056327.1:6893-7777 GCF_000164805.1 Carlito syrichta | reverse complement strand
ACTTTGTATTTTAGAAATAAGTGTAATTTTCAGGAGTGACAAGACATGATAGGAGTTTTGTGTTGGTACCATTGTGACGTTTTCTCACTGTGCTAGTGGCACTATGATTTTAGGCTGTAATCAGGTATCCTTATCACTTGAGAAAATATTGACTTGTGACTTGAGGTCACCCCAAATGTGCACATGAGCATAATTGTGAGAATGTTTACTGATTCACTAGCCTGGTTTATATTGTTTTACAAATTAGTTTTATCTTTCATCATGAAAATTTCAGTTGATTTGATTCAGTTGTTTGCAGTGATCTTCAGAAATCATCATTTATGTCTGTGTCTCCTCAGCTTTTCTTTCAAATATTAAACTTAAATTTTGATTTTCAATTTGAAAGATAAAAAAGAGTGTAGTGATCTCTGTGCCTATTTGGAAAGAAAATTATTTTCAAGTTGGATAAAAATGTATTTGACATAGTGTATAATGTGAACTTAGACCTAGTGTTTAGGTTGTTAATTTATTACTTCCTTTTGACATGAAGGTGAGTTTTGAGCATTGACTGTTTCTTAAGTTTCTCTTTTTTTAATATTTGTTTATTATATAGTTGTGGGGCACAATTCCAGGTTAGGTATACAAACATTGATTATACAGGTAAATTTGTTGATGATGTATGCCCCTCCTTCCCCTAGCAGTTTCCCTAAACTGCCAATCCCACCCCCGTCCCCTGACAGTTTTCCATTACTGTCAAACACTTTCTCATAGTATTACAATTGGTCAGGCTCCCCTTATGAGTGAGATCATATGGTATTCTGTTCTTTGTTTCTGTGACAGACTATGTGTATCATTGACTCCAAATCTATCCAAATTGCTGCCAGTCCATATATTTGTCCTTTATA
>NW_007056327.1:0-5672 GCF_000164805.1 Carlito syrichta | reverse complement strand
TTTTTTCTTAAGGTATTTGCCTTTAGCGTTCTGAATTGGAATTGGTTGCCAGTTCCAATTTCCATAAGGGTGTCTTCTGCATTTTCTAAGATTCTTAGATTTTGAGGTTTTACATTTATGTCTTTAATCCATTTAGAGTTAATTTTTGTGTATGGGGATTTTTAGGGGTCCTGTTTCAATCTTCCGCATGTCGTCAGCCAGTTTTCCCAGCATTATTTCCTGAATAGGTTCTCTTCCTTGAGACCATGTCCCCACTCTATAGAATGATGAAAAGAGGAAACTAATGGAAGCAATAAACACGTACACACACACTCCAAAACAAACTGGAATAACAATAAAGCTAAACGAAAATATCAGCAACAAAAAGAAAACTAAACACACACATACCAAGAAAACTAAACACACACATACATGCCTAGCACAATGTGAATACGAAGAATGAGCAGAAAGACTGAAGGAAACAAAAGGGGGAGGGTTAAGATGGAAACCTCACACATCTATTTACATATCCCTGAAACTATTAAAAATGATTATGAAAAAAACTCAGAAGAACGAAAGAACAAAAACCAACAACAGCATCAAAAGATAAACATTCAATCATTCACATACAAATAAACAGAAAATGACGAATAAAAGCAGAAAGAAACAAAAAAGAAAAGGAAAAGAAAAATTTGGGGGGAAGATGCAGATCAAACTCTCAGTAACACATTTATGCACAACAGAAAAATGTTTTTAAAAGAGATGAACTAACAAGAAGAGTTAAATTTTTTTAATTAAAAAGTAATTAAAAATTTAAAAAGCAAAAACCAAACAACAACAACAAAAAAACCTGTCCTCTTGTGGCAGATGCTGTAATTTTTCCTCTAATCAGGTCTGTCCTGCAGAGCCACCTCTTTCACTCTTCTCAGGGAATAATGCAGGGAAGGACGAGGGACAGTGTAGGTGGGTGGGACTGCAGGCCTCCCCTCCCACTCTCCTATGGTCAGGGAGATCTCTGGTGGGGAGGTACTCTTACTGGGTTGTCACAGTCAGAACTATCCTGGAATGGAGTTCTCTGATTGTGACTGATGTCCAGGCTCCACCTGTGTTTTTCCCTCCCAGTTGTGGTCCAGTTGTGTGGGTCTGACATTCAGAGGATTGCTGGGAAGGAGGGGGTTTGTGTCAGCCCAAGACTCACCACTGATCTCTTTGGAGTTCTTCCTCCTCCCTTCTGGCCACACGCTTTGTCTCACAGCTGGATCAGGGTAAGGGATGGGGCGCCTGGAACTCAGCACTCATCAGATCCCTCTGAAGTTTGTGCTCTCTGGATATTGCCTTTGGACCATGGTCAAGCCCTGAATAGTTGATCCATCAGTCACAGAGATTGGATCTGTGGGTCCTGCACTTTCCTGCCCCACCTTCAATATGATGGTGGGTGCCTCTCTTGTCCTCTTCTGTGGAAGCTTGCTCTGTACACAGCCCTCTCCAGCTCTTTGCCAGCTGCTAAAGTGATGAGGCAATACATTGAAATCTTAAAATATTGCACTGTTATAGATTTCAAGTAACAAAATGACAAGAGTTATTCCATCGCAATGGAAAAATAATCACAAGAATAGATAAAATTAGTTTCAGTTAATATGAAAACACGTCTGCATGTTTCTGGAGTGTAGCCAATGTTTACATTCATAGTCTCTTAGCAAAGAGATATTGCTCTTAAAATTTTACATAATTTTACTTTGACACTTCTTATTAAGGGTATCATTTTATGTTTAAAATATTCCTATAATTGTAGATATAAAATTGGTTCACTTATTCTCTCTTCATTGACACAAACAGTTGTTGAGAAAATGAGTGAACCATACGAAAAAGTATGGCTGAATGTACTTTCACAAATGCAGAAGAACGAATGTAGCAATGACCTACGCCTGGTGCTTGGTAAAGCATGTTATTTTGGAATTGACTATTCACCAAGTGTGTAATGAGACTTAACCTGCTATAGACTATTTACATTCAAGTATCCAAAAGTATAGGTAGAATCTAAGAGTCAGTTCATATTATTGGTTATTCTTACTTGGCTCACAATCAGAGATTGGGTGCATAAACAATAATTTTTCTTACGTAGTTCCACCATCAATTTACATTTGCCTAATTGGGACAATATCTTTTCTTTAACAACAGAAACTAGACTTTCTATGAAGTAACTGAATACACATGGTTTTTTTTCCAGCTGTCTCCAAAACATCTCATTAAGCACTACTTCAAAGAAAAAAATAAATTATGTTTTGGTCTGATTGTTTAATATTAGTATTTCCAAATAGGAAAAAAAACATTAGAATGAAAATACTTTGAAAATATATTAATTACTTTAGACATAAAGAGTATCCTTGAAAATAAAAGCTGATGTGAACGTGATTCAAATTTAATATATTTAAAATGGAAAGGAAAAATACAATACACATGGATAGAATTATGGAAATGACATGGGTAGAAATTTCTCCTAGGGATAACTTTAGCATGTTCTCTAAATCCATTTTTTATAAAAGAAAAAGTGGAAATAATATTTTTATATTTCCTTAAACTGATGCAGAGTTTATTCTTAGACTAACAAATTAATAAAGCGAGTATTTTTAAGGAATTAGCATATGTTGCTCTTTATGATTATGAACTGTCTCTGCTTAGTTTGGTAATCAAGCATGTTTATTTCTTGAGTCATTTGACAGTGCTCTCAAATGAATCACCTTATTATAATTGCTTTCATTCTTAGACATGTATTTTCATTAGATATGTGTTCATTTCTTAGACATGAATATTTTCAGCAGACAGAGTGAAAAAATATCAACAACATGAGATTAGTGTCAATAGACAAGTGGTGTTCTTAAAACAGACTTAGCAATATATCTTGAATACATTGTCATGTGTTTAAGCTTCAATTTCTCATCGATGCAGTTGAGGGAAAGATATATGTTTAACTGTTGTTTTGGGGATCAAATGAGATAATGTATTTGAAAAAACACATACAATTATTATATTCCGGAAGTAACTTAGATAAATAATCCAGCAGGAGTGACCATTTTGTTTTCAGACACTCAAGACAAATAAAAATAATTAATGTGTAGGTCACAGTCTCATTTCTTTCCTTACTTAACTGTAACTCTATTGACCTAAACAATCACCAGAGATGTAAGAAGTTGGAAAGGTTACAATAAACTTTTGAGTCTGAACACAATTTTTTTTGGTAGTTCATTGATAAGGACAACAATCTAACTCTTTCATGAATTGCAAATCTGGAAATTATAATTTAATAAATACGTAAACATCAGTTGTTCAGTTGAATGCATGTGCATTGTGTTTTTACCCTACAGAAAGGTTTCACACAATTTCAAAATAATTAGTGTTACAGTATGACTTTGCATTTGTCTATGAATTTGGCTCTTTGGTCTTACATTGCTTAAGGTTATGCAGGTGGCCCAAAGTTGTGTGAAGTTGCATAGACAGTATTACTTCTGTACCAGAGGACACTGACTGGATGCCCTTACAACACAACCTGGGAATCCACCCAGACTAACCAAAACACGGTTGAGGAAGTCCAGCAAAAGTGAGGTGTGTGAGTATGAGTTCATGGGACAGAGTTACAAAGGCCACCATGTCTGTGGTCTTTGGCCAGGGCGGGACAAAGGGAAACTGGCAGCACAGCCTGCACGTGGTGGGCAGCATCCCGTGAATTTGAGAGAGGAGGCTGCATTGGAGGATGAGGGGGGAGAGTGAGGGGGGATATCTCGTGGGAGGTTTCCAGGGCGTGATGGGATAAGGGGACATGTGGCGAGCATGCATATCACGAGCATGCGTGCGGCACCCCTTATCCTGCAATGTTAGAGAGTTGTGAAAGGACCCGAGCGGAGCATCTACAGAGCTGTCACTTTGGTGGCCAGGGATCCACCACTGCTATCACCGCCTACGCTGACAGGACCACCATGCCTCGTAATGGTGTGCCCCCACCTGCTGCACTGCACTCCTTTGTTCTGTCCCTCCTGCCCAATGCCGCCAGCCCATGCCCTCCCCCCCGCAAAGCAAGTATGTGTCACAGGGTCACTGGTTCATTGGGTCCACACTGGAACTCCCAGCACCCCAGGAACCCTTCACATCATCATCAGAACCATCAGTGAGATGCAGACTTGCAAGACAAGATGAAAACTAATAGCACCTGGGCAGAGGCTTCCTTCTGATAGGTATGCCCTCCACCTGCTATCCATGCCAAGCCTGGGTCCTGCCACTCTCCCTTCACCAGCCTGCAGCGCCAGAGATGAACCACTTCCTGCATGAGCTACCACCCACTTGACTGGCTCCTTGCTCTTTGTTATTCTGAGGAAGTGGGCTCCACCCAGGCGTGTGTGTACATGCGCATGCAGAAGGGGCGCCGTGACTCTGTCTTGGAGCCCGCGCAGGGGACCCCCAGGAATACTTCTCCCAGGACTTGAGCTCTCGGGACTTGGCTGTGCTTCTACACAGGTGAAGCTCTCAGCACTTCTTCCCTCCCTTCTCTGTCACTTCGGAGAAACTTGTGTAGCACTTACTGCTCCTTTCTGGCCTCTCCACCCCCATAATTTCAGTAACTCTGTTCACAGTCTGTATATTCAGCGTTTGTGAGTTCAGATGTTGTACATGTGCATACATGGCCTGTACAACACAGATTTGGCGAGGAGGAGAATGCATGTGGTTCTTGGTGGCTGCGTGTCTGTGTTTTGTGTCATGTGCATCATGGGTGCACACTCATGTGCATGTTTTGGTGTGGATGCCATGCTGGTGTTTGTACGCATTGTGCTCTGTTCAATGTTGGTTTGTATATTCCTTCCCACGTGTGTGCAATTCTAGGAGACTGTGTGTCTGTGCGTGTGTGTGTTCGAGGAAGTTGGGCCGGTGTCATTTGTTTTGTCGTTGGATAATTAGAAGACAGTACAACTAGGTGACTTCCTGAGCATTGCTACTTGGCTGCTTTTCCTTTGCTTGAACATTTTAGAGTTTTTTGTTTGTTTGTTTGAGTTGGAGTCTCACTCTGTCGCCCAGACTGGAGTGCAGTGGCCACTCCCGGCCACCGCAATCTCGACCTGCTGGGCTCCAGCGATCCTTCCGCCTCAGCCTTCTGAGTAGCTGGAATTACAGGCACGCTACCACGCCCAGCTACTTTTTTGATTTATTGTAGAGATGAGGTCTCCCTGCCCATGCGGGGTCTTGAACCCGCAGGCTCAGGCAATCCACTCACCTAAGCCTCCCAAAGGCGCGGGATTACAGGCTGAGCCACTGAGCACAGCTGCAGCGATTTCTAAAGGAACTAAAAGTTGACCTTCCATAAGATCTAGCAATACCTCTCCTGGGAATATACCCAGAGGAACATAAATTGTTGTATGAGAGTATTTTGAAAACCACATAGAGTTTGTGAACATGGGGAGTTAATGCCAGAAGAAAGGACAAGGAGAGGCCACACAGTTGGCCACCCAAGAAGCCCCTGGCTTGGGTTGCCATCTGGGGTACACCTGAATGAGATTTAGTCTCAGACCTCCTAAAGAACTTTCTAGATTGCTGAGGACTGAGCACAGATGCCTCACTGGAATATGAATCTTTTTTTTTTAGATTAAAAAATATAGTTTGTTTAGAAAGTAAGTTGGAGAGACAGAGAGAGAGAGAGAGAGAGAGAGAGA
>NW_007056326.1:0-441 GCF_000164805.1 Carlito syrichta | reverse complement strand
TGCTGGCTTAACTTGCTAGTCAGTTGGCTAGCCAGGTAACTTAATGGGCTAGCTACCTAGATATCCATCCGGCTAGATAGCTGACTTAACTTAGTGACTTAAGCGATCCAGCTGACTAGCCAGCTGACTTAACTAGTTAGCTACCTAGCTAGCCAAATGGCAGGCCAGCTGACAACTAACTGACTTAACCAGCTAGCCAATTGGCTAGCCAGCTGTCTTAACTAGCTAGTTATCTAGCTAGCCAGCTGGGTAGCCGTCTGGATTAACTAGCTGATTTAACTAGAAAGCTAGCTGGTTAGCCAGCAGAATTAACTAGTATGCTAACTAGCTAACCAGTTGGCTAGCCATCTGACTTAACCAGCTAGCCATTGGGATAGCCCGCTGACTCAACTAGCTGATTTAACTAGCTAGCCAGCTGGCTAGCCAGCTCAATTAACTAGC
>NW_007056325.1:0-842 GCF_000164805.1 Carlito syrichta | reverse complement strand
GATCCTGGCTCAAGCACCAGCCATGAGCAATTAGGAGAGGTAGAATCTCTCTCTGGAGAAGGCAAGAGTCTTCTGCTGTGTTTGACATTTTGAAGAAATTTCCACATTTTCTGTAGACTTGGGTTTGAATCCAGACATAGTTAATACTACTCCTTAACTGTGTGATCCTGGACAAGCTACTTAACCTCTGTAAACCTCAATGTCTCCATCTGGAAAATAGAGATAATATAGATACCACTTCACAGCACCATCATGAGGGTTAACAGAAAAAATGTACATGAAGTACTTGACTACATACTGTCTTGGTAAATGCAGTGCTCAAACCATCAACTGTCAGTAGGGAAAGAGAAGAAAATGCTCCCTGATGGAATTTTTCTGAGGTATTGCTGCTGCACAGAGACAGGCCCTCCCAGGAGTAAGCCAGTGGGGAGCCAGCTGGGGATATCAAACCAAGGTTCACTCCTGGGATCTGAGGTGTCTGGGGGGAATATACAAAGGAGCTTCCTGTGGTTAGACAATCTCTCATAACTTCACACCCAGAATATCCTAGCACAAAGACTTGGAGATCAGCATTTGAATCTTATACTTACATAATGCCTCTCTGAAGAGATTCTCACAGTTACCTTCATTTACTAAGTGCTTATTTACTGGGTGCCTACTATGTAGCACGCACCATGTTAGGTGCATCAGAATTAAAAATGAAGAAGCAGCCCGGCCCTCAAGGACTCTTGAACAGGTTTAATACAGTGGAATGGGGGAGGAGCAGAGTAGGGCACCTTTCTTTCCCATTCCACTGGTAGAGAATCTAAGTCCCCAAAAGTGAAATAATTCAAAGATCTACC
>NW_007056324.1:826665-827751 GCF_000164805.1 Carlito syrichta | reverse complement strand
GGAAGGCTGAGGTGGAAGGATTGCCTGAGCCCAGCAGGTCAAAGCTGCAGTGGCTGTGAGCGTGCCACTGCACTCCAGCCTGGGCTTCGGAGTGAGACTCCGACACACACACACACACACACACACACACACACACACACAAAATTATCTTGGGCTAATTGTGGTGGCTCACATATAATCCTAGCACTTTGGGAAGCCAAGGTGGGAGGATTAATTGAGACCAGGAGTTTGAGATCAGCCTGAGAGACATAGTGAGACCTCCTCTCTACAAAAAATCAAAAAATTAGCTGGGCATGATGGTGCGTGCCTGTAGTCCCCGTTACTTGGGGAACTGAGGTCAAAGGATCGCCTAAGCCTAGGATATCAAGGCCGTGGTAAGCTAAGATCATGCCATTGCACTCCAGCCTGGGTGACAGAGTGAGACTCCAACTCAAGAAAAATAATACTCATAATAAAAAGTTACCTTCAGCCAGGCTTGGTGGCTCAGCCTGTAATCCCAGCACTTTGGGAGGCTGAAGTGAGTGGACTGCCTGAGCCCGTGGGTTCGAGACACACCCGGGCAACTTGGCGAGACCTCATCTCTACAATAAATCAAAAAAATTAGCTGGGCATGGTGATGTGGGCCTGTAATTTCAGCTACTTGGAAGGCTAAAAGATTGCCTGAGGTCCACAGGTTGAAGCTGCAGTGGCCGTGAGCATGCCACTGCACTCCAGCTTGTGTGACAGAATGAGACTCTGACTCAAAAACAAAAAACAAAAAAACACAGGGAAGCTTCTTGGTTCAAGGATTGCTACTCTGAACATTTCATTAAATCAAAAAACAGTAAAAACCCCTTCAAAAACTGATACCACAGCTCTGACTTCCCTGCTCTCTACTCCCCTTTAAAACCGTGTTTGTTAGCCGGGCTCCCCTTTAAAGCCTGTAATCCCGTGCTTTGGGAGGCTGAGGTGAGTGGATTGCCTGAGCCTGAGGGTTCGAGACCCACCAGGGCAACTTGGTGAGACCTCATCTCTACAATAAATCAAAAAACTAGCCGGGTGTGGTAGTGCGCATCTGTAGTTCCAGCTACTTGGAAGGCTGAGGCG
>NW_007056324.1:790680-826645 GCF_000164805.1 Carlito syrichta | reverse complement strand
GTCGAGGCTGCGGTGGCCGAGAGCAGCCACTGCACTCCAGTCTGGGTGACAGAGTGAGACTCAAACTCAAAAAAACCCCAAAAAACCAAAACGTGTTTGTTTTTCCACACTCCATATGCAGCTTGTTTATGCAGGAAAACTAACCTCTGGCTCCCTCTACTGGGCATTTGATGGATTCATTGACAAAAGGAATTGACTCAGTCTCCCTATAAGACTCTGGTACTCTCCAGACAATCTTGTGCTTGTGCTTAGGAAATCCTTCTGAAGACAGGGCTCCCTAGGCACTGTGATCATGAAAGAATTTCTAGAACAGTTGGAGTTTGAGCTACACCCTGAAAGGTTTTGTCAGAGGAAGTTGGTTGAGAGCAATTTTTTTTTTCTGGCTGAGAGCAATTTTGACAGGAAAGCACTTGTGTGAGTTGAAGGGATTAGGTAATCTAGCTGACCTAAGCAGGTCATGCTAAAGGAAAGGAAAGTGAGGGATTCTTTGTAGACTTTTTGAACAAAGGTGCAACCAATAAATATTTTCTCTTCTGCCAGGAGTGGTAGCTCATGCCTATAATTCCAGCACTTTGAGAGACCGAGGTGAGAGGATTGCCTGAACTCACGGGTTCGAGACCAGTCTGGGCAACTTGATGAAGACCTCATCTCTATAATATATTAAAAATTAGCTGGAGCCGTGCTCCGTGGCTCAGCCTGTAATCCCGCACCTTTGGGAGGCTGAGGTGAGTGGACTGCCCAAGTCTGTGGGTTCGAGACCCGCCTGGGCAGGCGAGACCTCATCTCTACAATAAATCAAAAATTAGCCAGGTGTGGTAGCACGCGCCTGTAGTTCCAGCTACTTGGAAGGCTGAGGTGGAAGGATCGCCAGAGCCCAGCAGGTCAAGGCTGAGGTGGCCAGGACTGGGAGACAGTGAGACTCCAACTCAAAAAAAAAATTAGCTGGGTGCGGTGGTGCATGCCTGTAGTTCCAGCTACTTAGAAGGCTGAAGTGGAAGGATCACCTGAGCTCAGCAGGTCGAGGCTGTAATGACCACGGGAGTGCCACTGCACTCCAGCCTGGGTGGCAAAGTGAGACTCCAACTTAAAATAAAAATTAAAAAATTAACCAGGTGTGGTGGCACATGCCTGTAATCCAAGCTACTTAGGAAGCTAAGGCAGAAGGACTGCTTGAGCCCAGGTCAAGGCTGCAGTGAGTCATGATTCCATCACTACACTCCAGCCTGAGTGAGAGTGAGATCCTGTCTTAAAAAAAAAAAAAAAAGAATTACTGAAACTCTGCTGCCAATTGACCCACTTTTTATTTATTTATTTAAATTTTAAGTTGGAGTCTCCCTCTGTTGCCCAGGCTAAAGTGCAGTGGCAAGCTCACGGACACCACAGCTTGACCTGCTGGGCTCAGTATTCCAAGTAGCTGGAACTACAGGTGTGCACCACCACACCCAGCTAATTTTTTTTGATTTATTGTAGAAATGAGGTCTCGCTGGGCTCAGTGGCTCAGCCTGTAATCCCACGCCCTGGGAGGCTGAGATGAGTGGATTGCCTGAGCCCGCGGGTTCGAGACCCACCTGGGCAACTTGGCGAGACCTCATCTCTACAATAAATCAAAAATTAGCCGGGCGTGGTAGTGCGCACCTGTAGTTCCAGCTACTTGGAAGGCTGAGGCGGAAGGATCGCCGGAGCCCAGCAGGTCGAGGCTGCGGTGGCCGGGAGCGGCCACTGCACTCCAGTCTGGGTGACAGAATGAGACTCAAACTCAAAAAAAAGAAAGAAAGAAAGAAAGAAATGAGGTCTCACTATGTTGCCCAGACTAGTCTTGAAACCCACAGGCTCAGGGTATCCTCTTGCCTCTGCCTCCCAAAGTGCTGGAATTACAGGTGTGAGCCACTACGCTTGGCAAGATCCACTGTTGAAAAATCTAGTGATTTTAGATTTCTCCTATGCCTAAATATAGATATGTATGAATTTTATTAAAGGAAATAAGGCCGGGCACGGTGGCTCAAGTCTTTACATGGTGGTGTGAGCCACTGGCCAGGCTTATTTATTTTAAATACCTTAAGCTTTTTAAATGCTCAAGTCTCTTTTAATCTAAACAGTTTGCTTTCTCTTTTTTCTTGGTATTTATTGAAAAAAACAGGTTATTTTTTCTGCATTCTGTATTTGGTTCTTTGCATCCCGAGTATATTGTTGATACGTTCCTCTACCTACTCTATTTTCTGAGAACTGATAGATCTAAAAACTTGTTTAGATCAAGTTTGATTTTCTTTTCTTTTTTTTTTTGAGTTGGAGTCTCACTCTGTCACCCAGACTGGAGTGCAGTGGCCACTCACGGCCACCGCAGCCTCAACCTGGACTCCGGCGATCCTTCCGCCTCAGCCTTCCAAGTAGCCAGAATTACAGGCGTGCGCTACCACGCCCGGCTAATTTTTCTAAATTTATTGTAGAGATAAGGTCTCGCCTGCCCAGGTGGGTCTCAAACCCACGCACTCAGGCAATCCACTCACCTCAGCCTCCCAAAGGCGGGGGATTACAGGCTGAGCCACCGAGCCCGGCTTCTTCCCCTTTTTTTCAAGTCAGAGTCTCACTCTGTCACTCAGGCTGGAGTGCAATCTCACAGCCACTGCAACCTTGACCTGTTGGGCTCAGATGATCCTTCTGCCTCAGCCTCCCAAGTAACCAGAACTATAGGTGCGCACTACCACACCCAGCTAATTTTTAAATTTTATCATAGACACGAGGTCTCGCCAAGCTGCCCGGGCTGGTCTCGAACCAATGAGCTAAGGCAACAGGCTGAGCCACCGAGCCCAGCCAATTTTGATTTTGTTGAGAATTCTTAGGTGATGTTCTTATTACCACCCATCAGGAGGCACATACTATCTGAGAATCTTTATTTTTGTGATAAGACTGACCTGTGGGCAACCCCCTCAGCTCTCCTCCTGCTGTGGGAGCTTTTCTCTCCTCTCAATAAATCCTGCTTTCTCAAAAAAAGACTGACCTGTGAGTTTTTTAATTTTGTAGAGACTGGTCAAGAAAATCAAACTATGTTGTCCAGGCCGGTCTTGAATTTCTGGCCTCAGGCTATCCTCCCACCTTAGTCTCCCAAATGCTGGGATTACAGGTGTGAGTCACCATGCCCAGTCAACCTGTGAGTACTTCCAGTTTGATTTCTATTTTGTTTTTTATTTTTTTGAGTCAGCATCTCACTCTGTCTTCCAGGCTGGAGTGCAGTAGCACACTCACAGTCACCGCAGCCGCAACCTGCTAGGCTCAGGCAATTCTTCTACCTTAGCCTTCCAAGTAGCTGGAACAACAGGCGCATGTCACAGGCACACCCAGTTAATTTTTTTATTTATTGTAGAGACAAGGTCTCGCCATGTTGACCAGGCTGGTCTTGAACCCCTGAGCTCAGTCAACCCTCTCACCTTTGCCTCAGAAAGTGTTGGGATTACAGGCATGAGCCACTGCACCTGGCTTTGATTTTCATTTAACAATTTCCTTATTAACAGACAGAACACTATGTGTTTTTGTTTGTTTGTTTTTGCTAATTAATTACAACTGCCATCCTTAGACATTTATCTTTGCATGCTTTCCAAGAATATTTCCTTAAATTCCCAGAAGTGAAACTGTTGGGTTAATGAATGTAATCAATAATTTTCTTTTTTTTTTTTGAGTTGGAGTCTCACTCTGTTGCCCACACTGGAGTGCAGTGGCATGCTCACAGCCACCCCAGTGTCGACCTCCTGGGCTTCAGCGATCCTTCCACCTCAGCCTTCCAAGTAGCCGGAACTACAGGCGTGATACCATCCGCCTGGGTAATATTTTGATTTACTGTAGAGATGATGTCTCGCCAAGATGCCAAGGCTATTCTCAAACCCATGGACTCAGGCAATCCTCTCACCTCAGCCTTCCAAAGTGCTGGGATTACAGGCTTGCGCCACTGCGCCCAGCCCAATAGTTTTTCAACACAATAAATGCCATTTTGATAGGCTAAGAGTTCCTAATAAAGACCACTGGCACTGGCCGGGCTCGGTGGCTCAGTCTATAATCCCAGCACTTTGGGAGGTTGAGGCAAGTGGATTGCCTGAGCCTGCGGGTTCAAGACCCGCCCAGGCTACTTGGCGAAACCTCGTCTCTACAATAAATCAAAAAAATTAGCCAAGCATGGTAGCGCGCACCTATAGTTCCAGCTACTTGGAAAGCTGAGGCAGAAGGATCGCTGGAGCCCAGCAGGTAGAGGCTGCGGTGGCCGGGAGTGACCACTGCACTCCAGAGTGAGACTCCAACTCAAAAAAAAAAAAAAGTTATTAGAAAAATAAAACATAGCAAAAATTTAACAAGCCCTATTATAATGTTTAACTGCTCAAGGGCAGCGATTAATTTTTTTTTTTTTGAGTTGAGTTGGAGTCTCTGTTGCCCAGGCTGGAGTGCAGTGGCACGCTCACAGCCACCCCAGCGTCGACCTGCTGGTCTCAGGCAATCCTTCTGCCTTAGTCTTCCAAGTATCTGGAACTATAGGCACGCACCATCATGCCCAGCTAGTTAATTTATTGAAGAGATGAAGTCTCACCAAGTTGCCCAGGCTGTTTTTGAACCTGTGGGCTCAGGCAATCCCCCTCACCTCAGTCTCTCAAAGTGCTGGGATTACAGGATTGAGCTACTTTTTTTTTTTCTATTGTAGAGACAAGGTCCTCCCAGTTGCCCAGACTGGTCTCAAATCCCTGGGCTCAGGCAATCCTCTTGCTTTGGCCTCCCAAAGTAGCTGGGTTTACAGGCATGAGCCACCACGCCCAGCAGGAAGAGCTTTAAATACCACTCCTCCTCCCACCTGAAGCAAAAAATCTGATGGTGGAACATTAAGCATGGTAGTTGGGGCAATAATTTTGTATTTTTGGCATTAGGGTATGGAGTGGTCAAAGGCCTGGTGGCAGTACTAAAGATGAAGGATTTTTCTCAGATAAGCCTTACACATTGTAGGGCCCAAGCCTCCACACCTCACACCAAGGTACCCCAGCTCCGTGGTCTTCTCTGCTATTGGCAAATGGCTTTGACCCTGGTGAACAAAGAAGCCTTCCCATTATTTCCAGTCCTCTGCCCAGGCTGTCCAGCTAAGGAACAAACAGCCACCAGTAAGGAAGTTTATATTCTTTTTTTTTTTTGAGTTGGAGTCTCACTCGGTCACCCAGACTAGAGTGCATTGGTCGCTTCCGGCCACTGCAGCCTCGCCTGCTGGGCTCCAGCGATCCTTCCGCCTCAGCCTTCCAAGTAGCCGGAATTACAGGCATGCGCGACCACGCCTGGCTGATTTTTTTTTTTTTTTATTGTAGAGATGAGGTCTTGCTGCCCAGGCGGGTCTCGAACCCGCGGGCTCAGGCAATCCACTCACCTCAGCCTCCCAAAGGCACGGGATTACAGGCTGAGCCACCGAGCCCGGCGGAAGTTTATATTCTTTAAGACATGAGCTGATCATTCGTTTTCTTCCGATTCACAGCAATAGGAAGAATTGTGTTAATTACAGCTCTGAATACAGCTTAACAAGCAGCACAGTAAACATGTGACTCTGAGCTCAGTTAATGAGTATTATCCTTTAAAAATTCTGATTTCAAGCTGGGCTCGGTGGCTCAGCCTGTAATCCTGCACCTTGGGAGGATGAGGTGAGTGGATTGCCTGAGCCCACGGGTTCAAGACCTGCCTGAGCAACTTGGCAAGACCTCATCTCTACAATAAATCAAAAATGAGCCGGGTGTGGTAGCGGGCACCTGTAGTTCCAGCTACTTGGAAGGCTAAGGTGGAAGGATTGCCGGAGCCTGGCAGGTCGAGGCTGTGGTGGCCGGGAGCGGCCACTGCACTCCAGCCTGGGTGACAGAGTGAAACTCCAATTCAAAAATAAATAAATAATAAATAAATAAAAATTCTGATTTCAGCAACCACACACTCATTCAAGGAGTGTTCAGATGTGAGGCCCAACCCAGGGGGAATTTGAGAGAATAGCTTACACCTGTCTTGGAGAGTTGACTCATAAAAGATTACCTCCATCTTGAGTTTAGTTCACACCTTTGTCTCTAGTGGTAGCGTTCCCGTTTCTCACATCTGTTTCACTAATGGGACGGAAGGACCAAGCCAAGAAACCCAAGCCTTTTACTGTCTTCATAAGTGGTTCCAGAATTAGAAGCCCAAGTTTCTATCCTCCTAAACCTTCCAGTCCATCTCAACACACTAGTGCAAAGCAAGTAACACTGGGTGATCCCCTCCTGCCATTGTTGTCTTCTAGATATCAGACAACTGAAAAGGACGAAAAAAACACTGGGATCATAGGCTGATTCCTAAAAGACCAAACCCTCATGCTAAGCCAAGGGTCTTGACATCCTGACTTGCTATTTCTAGGTACCTGCACTAGTTGTCTGGGCAGCAGCTTGATCAGAGAGGCCTGGACTGGGGGTAGTCTTTATTTAGTTTTATTAGGAACACTGAGGGCCAGATCAATAATAGACTCTCAGAGTTGGCATAAGATCAACTCTAGGTTGGCAGGGACTGGAAGTATAAAGGAGACTTGAAAGGCTAAGAATTCAATCCAGTTCCAAAAGGGCCCAAAGGACAAGGGGAGGAGCCAGTATACCATTTGGAATGAGACATTGTGGCACGTGGCCTGAGAGAACAAGAATTCTTTTATGGAAGGGAGTAGGGACTGCTTCCAGGAAAAGAACCCCATGAAGTCCACAAAGCCCTTCTGTGAGAAACACTGCTGGAAGATCTGGCTGGAAAATGGGAGCAGGGCCAAGATTCCACAGAGGCCAGGTCCACCTTACACATACTAAGCTACCTAGTTCTCTGAGCATGTTCCATGGAACATGAGTCCTACCGTAAACATACAAAAACCAGAATGTAAAATGGGTAAGTTGCATTTGTTTTAATCTGCATTTCCAAAAAACGACTGGATGATGGAAGATCCTACAAACACCAATACTGTTTAGGATCTGGTATTCTTTTTTTTTTTGTAGTTAGTCTTACTCTGTCACCTAGGCTAGAGTCCAGTGGCCGCTCCCGGCAACTGCAGCCTCGACCTGCTGGGCTCCGGCGATCCTTCCGCCTCAGCCTTCCAAGTAGCTGGAACTACAGGCGCGTGCTACCATGCCCGGCTAAATTTTTGATTTATTGTAGAGATGAGGTCTCACCAAGTTTCCCAGGCAGGTCTCGAAACCCGCGGGCTCAGGCAATCCACTCACCTCGGCCTCCTAAAGCGCTGGGATTACAGGCTGAGCCACCGAGCCCAGCTCCAGCCCTTCTCAAATGTAACTCTTCTCCTCTAAGAAGACCTCTCAATTTGCCTCATCGTATTCACCTTCCCCTTCCTGTCTTGTAGCCTTTGATCATGTAGGTCTCCATGAGTCATATTCTGAACCAGTCTCTAAGGCAGGTGCAGAGTGGCTGTATCCATGTGGCAAAGGAAGAGGCCTTGCCAGGCTCAGTGGCTCAGTTCCGGTGGGTTCTCCAGATGGCTGTGTGGGGAGAGTGGTTCGATTAAACAGTTTCTCTCAGCTACAAGCCTAAGAGGTTCTGAGCATCATTCACTACTGTCACTGTGTCCTCCCCTTCCAAAGAGCAGTGAAGATCTATGGATCCAACTACAAAAAAATAATACCCTATCCCCAGGCACCACAGTTTTTTTTTTTTGAGTTGGAGTTTCACTCTGTCGCTCAGACTGGAGTGCAGTGGCCGCTCCCAGCCACCACAGCCTCGCCTGCTGGCTCCAGCGATCCTTCCAAGTAGCTGGAACTACAGGCACACGCTACCATACCCGGCTACTTTCTTGATTTATTGTAGAGATGAGGTCTTGCCAAGTTGGCCAGGCGGGTCTCGAACCCACGGGCTCAGGCAATCTGCTCACCTCGGCCTCCCAAAGTGCTGGGATTACAGGCTGAGCCACCAAGTCCGGCCTTTTTGGCTTTTTTTTGAGCTGGAGTCTCACCCTGTCACCCAGGCCAGAGTGCAGTGGCAAGATCATGGCTTACTGCAGCCTTGACCTCCTTGCCTCAAGTGATCCTTCTGCCTCAGCCTGCTGAGTAGTTGGAACTACAGATGCACACCACCACACCTCATTGATTTTTTTATTTCTTGTAGAGAAGAGGTGTTACTGTGTTGCCCAGGCTGGGCTCAAACTCAAGCAATCCTTTCACCTCGGCCTTCCAAAGTGCTGAGATTACAGGTGTGAGGCACCATGCCTGGTGTAGCCAATTTCACAGTTATTCTCAGGGTACCATTCATGGAAGCAGACAGGGCTTATGACTAACCCTGATTTATGTAAGAGGAGCTGGTCACCTTGCTCAAAATTATACATTCAATGTAAAGACTAGCACCTTCCCTCCTAATTTTTTTTAAGGCATCAATCACACTACATTCCTTGAACATATCCACCTTCAACTGGACCCCAGAACAACTGATCTTGGGCCAGAGCTGGGGACCAAGAGCAAGTAGGCCTTAGTATTTGTGCCTCTGCATTTGACCCACCTCTAACCTTGAAGGAATTCTTATATATCCTTTCTACTCCAAACAATTCCAGCACCTCAAGCCAACCATCCAACCTGTCATATGGGACCTTTTTCTTGCAGGTTCTTGGCTATATAATACTCATTCAAACCATTTTGCTCTGGAATAATATTTATTTTTTTCCTTGGCAAAAAGTCAAGTGCTACATTTTTAAAAACAGAAAATCTCAAACAATCAAATGCGTTACCCATCACAGAAGAGGGTCTGGCAACAGTACAAAACATTCTACTTAAGATTTTTTTGTTTTTAATATACAAGTCAGTTTAAAATGACAGAAGTTCTGTGAGAACTAAGAAATCTACAGCTTGTAGTTTAATAATAGAAAAAAATTAAGACAATTAAAAGATCTATAGCATCCAGCATTTTGCTTAATTCCCTGTTTATAGCACCTATTACTCTAGGTTCAAAGATGAGAATTCCAGAACCTGTGGTGTGTGCCGGGTAACACCAAGTTAGGGTGGACTTGCCATCTCCCCTCCCCAGCACCCCCCCCCCATCAAGAGCAGGACACTCTTTTTTCCAATTTCCCCACTTACACCCAGCGAAGAGGGGGATAACTGAGACAGCAACTAAGCAACTGGGGTGCAGGAGCAAATACGACTTTTCCTTTCCCCAGAATGTGATGTTGACAAAAAAGCAGTGTATATGCTTGGAGGAATTTGTGGGTGGAAACAACTGTTATCTTTGACATGATGTATAAAAAGCAGGGAAGAAGTGGACATCACAGTCATTCAGTTGCCTGCAAGTTTAAAAACCTCAGACTAAACAGACAGTTCAAAGGAGGAACAAATTGCTAATCACATTGATGCTGTTACATGCACAATAATGCTGGCTGCAGGCCAGTCATCACCATCCCAGGGCTGAGCCAGCAGAGCAGGGGTGATGGCTTCAACCCCAAGTCCCACTGCATCGAGAAAATGAATAATTCACACATGAAGCTCTCACTACACACAGATAAACCCCCCTGCCTACCCCCACCCTCTTGGACTGAACCTGACTTAGAAAATAAGAGCAAAACCCACCAGGAGATTAAAAGAATGGCAATGGAGAAGTTTCTCCTCAAAGCCAAGGGGACTACGTATGTGAATCTTAGCAGACTTAAAAAAATCCAGCTCCAGGTCCCTGAAATACCAGATAAGGTCTAGAGGGGAGGGATGGGGATTCTCTTTACCAGGTCCCATAAAGCTTTCTGCAGCCTCAAGAGCTGCATCTGGATGGATATGCTGATGTTTTAGGGGAGTGGCTGCTGGCTAAGCAGATGGGAAATCAGGAAGAAGCGACAGGTCCTTCCCACCTGAGGGACACACAGGTAGGAAGACAAGTAGGGCTGGATCACTTCGGAGTCCTGGCATGGGAGAACCCAGGAAGCCTGCAATCTAACGCAAAGGGATTCCTCAGTGGTGATTTGTTTTCTTTGTTCTTACTTCCTATTATCAGTGTTGTTAGACTTTTAAAAAACAAGTTACAGACTAGTCCCAAAGCTGGACTCTGTGAATAAAGTTGTTTCTTTTATAAATATTCAAGTTACAAGTACTCCTCACTCCAGGTAATTTCAGTGACACACAGTACCTACAGGCACACAAGTTCACACGCGCACACATATACATGGCTCCCAAACTTTCACAGAAAGTCTGACAGCAACCATATAATAATAAAGAAGCCCTACCTCTCAAGAGTGAAGTAAGGGTGAGAATGACCGTGTTATTTCAGTCTAAAGAAGCCATAGAGGGGAAGTGTGTGTCACTTAAAGAAAAAATACAAATAGGGATTAGGAACAATGTTCAGCTGAAAACCCAGAAAGAAAAAAATACAGCAAAATTCTGATTACCAAAAGGGAAAAAAGAAAAACAACAACAACAACAACCTTCAGATTTCTGTACAGAGCTTCTTCTTATCAAGTGCCTAAACCATAGGCAAACTTTGGTGTTCCCTCTAAAATACGAAAGCCTCACACAATTGGAAAAAAAAATCAAAAGAAACAAGGAAACTGAGGATGGAAGTTAGTGTAAATCTCTGCATTTTGGAAGAGAGTTAATTGTCATTAACTCCAGAGCCCGGCATAGTTTCCATGGAGACCTGAAGGGAGGGGACCTCCTGCCACAAAGAGTTTCGTCCCAGACGAGTCATAACAGTGCGTGTAAACAGCATTGGGGAAGAAATCAATGTCCGAAAAGTAATTCCTCCAGGTTTCATCATGATTCTGCGGGAGGAGAAAGAGACTATGTTAGCACCTCTAGGCTTTGGAGCAAGAAAAGGGGGAGGGAGGGATAGAAATGCTTTCTGGTATCCTTAAGAGGACAGTGTCCTGTACATGTCAGATTGGTATTCAGGGGAATCAGGGCCTTATTTTTCCAACTAAACATTAGAGAGGAACCGAGCAGTCTGAAGAATTGCCACACAAAGCTCAGGTCATCTCAGGACAGCTGAAACCAAACTCTTTTTTTCTTAACCTCAGCAGCTAGTCACAGGAGGCAAACCAAACACTTTAATAATTCATTGGCAGCTGTAGTGGGAGATTCCTTATCCTTTTTGCTCTATTATCACTTGGGGGAATAGGTCAATCAGTGTGTTTTGCTGGGCCTCCGTTGTCCATTGGGTAATATGGAGACACAAAAGCAAATCAGGAGGCAGTGCCTTTTACTGCTCCAAGGAGTGTCTCCTACTAGTGAAAAAATGTGTGCAGGTGGTGTGCCAGAGAGTGTGGGTAGGTAGAGGGAAGACAATTTTTCTGTCACTGTCCAGCAGCCATGTTAGGCAGAGGCTTACTCACCAGCCAGCCTTTGCCAGTGGTTAGTTTCAGATTCTCCCCTGCTAGTCTGGGCTTGGACCCATTACAAGCTGAGAGTCTCTCTTCCAGAAATCTCTGAGCTCGGATGTCATAGAACAGCAGGGAGCCCTGCCCTGTTCCCACAGTGATGATGTGCTCGTAGAAACTCACTGACCGGATTCCTGATGGAGAGAAAAGTAAAGGGCAATGAGAAGAGAGAGTATATGCTTGACCATCTGCTAGCCTGAATTTCTTCAACACTCAGTTTGCAGTGTACCCCCAAATATCAGACAGTGCTTTTCTTCTTCTTTCTTTTTTTTTTTTTGAGTCAGAGTCTCACTCTGTCTCCCAGGCTGGAGTGCAGTGGCATGCTCATGGCCACCCCAGTGTCGACCTGCTGGGCTCAGGTGATCCTTCTGCCTCAGCTTTCCAAGTAGCTGGAACTACAGGCTCACGCTACTACACCCAGATTATTATTTTTTATTTATTGTAAAGACGAGGCCTCACCAAGTTGCCCAGGCTGGTCTCAAACCCCTGGGATCTGGCAATCCTCTCACCTCAGTCTCCCAAATTGCTGGGATTACAGACTTGAGACACTGTGCCCGGTCAAACAGTGCTTTTCTAATGGCAAGCATAACTCATACAAAAACAAAGAGCACCTTGATTCTAGACTGCCCATCCACACACTAACAGGAATCCCCTAAAAAGCTATAGAGAAGCGCCAGGTTTCTGATGATTCCCGTGATGCTTTTGGTCAAAGGCCGCAGGTGTGCCTAGAATTTCCTTGCCTATTCTCAGCTCACTGTGAAGTCACATTTCATAACTTGAGGTCTTCTCCATTATACATTTCCAACCTACACTGCAACTCAGGGTAATCTGTACATTTATAAATTATTACATCAGTAAGAACTCATTGTATTTGACCTAAAATTACCACCGTGGCACAGCAAGAAGTCACTGTAAGAAGTATTAAGTGTCGCCAGGCATGGTGGCTCATGCCTGTAATCCCAGCACTTTGGGAAGCTGAGGTGAGAGGATTGTTTGAGCCCAGGGGTTCAAGACCAGCCTGGCAACTTGGCAAGACCTCAACTCTACAATAAATCAAAAAATTAGCCAGGTATGGTAGCACGTGCCTGTGGTTCCAGGTGGAAGGCTGGAAGGCTGAGGTGGAAGGATTGCCTGAGCCGAGAAGGTCAAGGCTGCAGTGGCCGTGAGCATGCTACTGCACTCTAGCCTGGGCAACAGAGTGAGACTCGGACTCAAAAACAAAAACAAAAAAAGAAGTATTGAGGCCGGGTGTGGTGGCTCAAGTCTGTGATCCCAGCACTTTGGGAGGCTGAGGTGAGAATTGCCTGAGCTCAGGGGTTCGAGATCAGCCTGGGCAACTTGGTGAGACCTTGTCTCTACAATAAATCAAAAAAATAAGCTGAGTGTGGTAGCATGAGCCTGTAATTCCAGCTACTTGAAAGGCAGAGGTAAAGCCGGGCTCGGTGGCTCAGCCTGTAATCCCGCGCCTTTGGGAGGCTGAGGCGAGTGCATTGCCTGAGCCCGCGGGTTCGAGATCCACCTGGGCAGCGAGACCTCACCTCTACAATAAATCAAAAAATCAGCCGGGTGTGGTAGTGCATGCCTGTAGTTCCAGCTACTTGGAAGGCTGAGACAGAAGGATCGCCGGAGCCCAGCAGTTTGAGGCTGCGGTGGCCAGGAGAGATCACTGCACTTCAGTCTGGGCGACAGAGTGAGACTCCAACTCAAAAAAAAAGAAAAGAAAAGCAGAAGTAAAAGGATCGCCTGAGCCCAGCAGGTTGAGGCTGCAGTGGCTGTGAGCGTGCCACTGCAGTCCAGCCTGGGCAAGAGTGATTCTGACTCAAAAAAAAAAAAAAAAAAAAAGAAAAAGTAATAAGCATGCTATGAGGGTGGCAAAAAAGCGCCCTGAATTTAGCCGGGCTCGGTGGCTCAGCCTGTAATCCCGTGCCTTGGGAGGCCGAGGTGAGTGAATTGCCTGAGCCCGTGCGTTCGAGACTCCTCTGGGCAACTTGGGGAGACCTCATCTCTACAATAAATCAAAAAAAAAAAAAAAAAAGCCCTGAATTTAAATACCCAAAGGAATTCTGTCTCTTACTCACAGTGAATTTAAGATAAATCACCTAACCATTCCGGGTCAGAGGGAATATACATCTGCTGCATCTGGGGATCAGATAAGTGCAAGGAATATGAAGATTTCTCTTGGCACAAAAGAGCCAAATTTAAAATTTTTTTTTTTTGAGTTGGAGTCTCACTCTGTCGCCCAGACTGAAGTACAGTAGCCACTCCCGGTCACCGCAGCCTCGACCTGCTAGGCTCCGGCGACCCTTCTGCCTCAGCCTTCGGAGTAGCTGGAATTACAGGCCCATGCTACCACACCCGGCTGATTTTTGATTTATTGTAGAGATGAGGTCTCACCAAGTTGCCCAGGCGGGTCTCAAACCTGCGGGCTCAGGCAATCCACTCACCTCAGCTTCCCAAAGGCGCGGGATTACAGGCTGAGCCACCGAGCCTGGCTTAATTAATTTTTTTTAGGAGTGATATCTCTGTTTGTCACCCAAGCTGGAGTGCAGTGGTGTGATCACGGCTCACTAACTATTTGTGGAACCCATATTTCCTTGTTAGGTACAAAAGCTACTCCCATTAAAAGTAACCAAATCTCAAAACTTTTCATTGTACACATCATTCCAGTCAAATCTATTTATTCTTTTCTCTACTGCTCTCATTATATGCATTATTCTTTGTTCTAAAATGGGAACATCTTAACTATAGTTAAAAAGAAACAAGTCCAAAATAAAAGCTACTTTTGCAATATCTGCATGGGAATAAACACTACTCGAAAGAAGCTAAACTGTAATCCAGACTGTGCCTTTTAAGACTGTCTCAGCATAACAACCACATTTATGTTTTTTTTAGAAGTTGTGTCTCCCTCTTTTGCCCAGGCTAGAGTGTGGTGGTGTGATCAGAGCTCACTGCAGCCTCAAACTCCTGGGCTCAAGTCATTTTCTTGCTTCAGTCCATCAACCTCCCCCTATCCCAGTGCTAGGATTACAGACATGCACCACCATGCCTAGCTTCACAGCCGCATTTGTACCTAAGAAAGGGGACAAAGTGAGATAAAAAAGAAATGCACTTTGTTAAGTTGGATGATCTTGATTCTGGTAGCTGGCTGCTCTCCCATCAAGCTGTGTGATGTTGGGTAAGTTATGTATGTATGTATGCATTTTTTTTAAAAGCAGGATTTATTGAGAGAAGAAAAAAGCTCCCAGAGCAGGAGGGGACCCAAGAGGGTTGCCATATGTATGTATTTTTGAGTCAGAGTCTCACTTTGTCACCCAGTCTGGAATGCAGTGGCACACTCATGGCTACTGCAGCCTTGACTTGCTGGGCTTAGGTGATGCTTCCAGCTCAGCCTTTCAAGTAGCTGGAACCATAGGCCTGTGGCACCACATCTGGCTAATTTTTTTGATTTATTGTAGAGACGAGGTCTTGCCAAACTGCCCAGCCTAGTCTAGAAGCCCTGGGCTCAGATAATCCTTTCACTTCTCCCGCCTCCCAAAGTGGCACGAGCCACCACGCTTGCCATGGGTAAGTTATTTAATCATTTTGGGTCTCAGTCTCATCTATTAAATGGGGTTAACACTATCTTCTCCCATCTGCTTCCCACAGGGTTCTTGGTAAGATAAAATGAGATGTCAGAAAAAGATATATTGAGCCAGGTGCAGTGGCTCACGTCTGTCATCCCAGCAGTGTGGGAGGTGGAGGCAAGAGAAGTGCCTGAGTCCAGGGGTTCAAGACCAGCCTGTAGCCGGGCGTGGTAGCACACGCCTGTAGTTCCAGCTACTTGGAAGGCTGAGGCGGAAGGATCGCCGGAGCCCAGCAGGTCGAGGCTGCGGTGGCCAGGAGCGGCCACTGCACTCCAGTCTGGGCGACAGAGTGAAACTCCAACTCAAAAAAAAAAAGACCAGCCTGGGCAACTTGGTAAGACTCTCTGCAATAAACCAAAAGATTAGCCGGGCGTTGTGACACGCACCTGTGGTTCCAGCTACTTGGAAGGCTGAGGTAGAAGATTTGCCTGAGACCAGCAGGTCAAGGCTACGGTGGCCATGAGTGTGCTACTGCACTCCAGCCTGGGCAACAGAGTGAGACTCCAACTCAAAAATAAAAAAGAAAAGAAAAATTGAAACCTTAAAAGTACACTATAATAAGTATCTTTTCCCCTTTCTCCAATAAGGGTGCTCTTACAGAAAAGTACTATAAAAGACTGAAGGCTGAACCGTAATTCACCCAGCGGTTTTAACTAAACTCAGTATTTTCTTCAGCTTTACTGAGATAAAATTGTCACACACTGCACATAAAGTATACAATCTGAGTTTTTGACACATGTATATATCCAAGACACCATCACTACAATGAAAATAACGAACATATTCATCATCCCCAAAAGTTTCCTCAAGTCCCTTTACAAACTCTTCCTCCTCCTACCCCACCATATCATCCCTTAGCATAAACTGAATTTTTGAATTTCACAGCAAAAAAAAAAAAAAAATTACCACTGTTTAGAAAGTAGGGCTCCCTGAAAGAACACTGAAACTACCAATACTCTAACTGGTAGTATCTACCAAAGGCTTCTATGGCTACACATTTGTCTGTGGTGCTTGAAACTCTGCTGTCATACGCAGGTATTTAAGAGCACCTCTGGTGTCACAAAACATTTCTACTTGTTCCATACAGAGCCATACTTGTTTGAAAACCACCAAAACAACTGAAAGCTAACATCCATATGCAATGCAGCTGTAAGCCTGAGGGGCTCATTGGGACTCTTACCACTGCCTCGCTCCCTGGAGCAGACAGACTTGACGTTGTATGATGGCTGCCGTGGATCCAAGAAGGAGACATGAGCTTGGGAGCCCACTGCATACACTGACCATTCACTACCATAGGCTAGACACACATTCTCACGGCAATATGGCAGTTTGGTGGAGAGGAGCTGAAAATAGAGAGAGGAGAGATGCACCCACGGCATCACCAGAGAGCATAAGACAGGGGTGTTGCTTGGGTACTCCCACCTCTGTGAGTTTCCCTTACACATAAGCCACATAAAGTCTGAGACAAAGACAAGCCCTGATTAAGGAAATAACACCCTACTCCAACTCTAAGTATGCAGTAGAAATAAACAGTAAGATCTGTAGACTGAATAGGACAAGTTAGGGGAAAAGGTAAATCTGGAATAAATAATCAGAAGTAGCGGGGAAGGCCAGGGCTTACAGGTTATTTCCAGGAGTAACCACCCCAGGTTGCTAAAGCCAAGGTCCCAACCCACCGCCGTTCTTACTGCTCTTCAAAGAAAGGGGTGATTTCTGGCAACCCTCAGTTCACTATCCCAGTTGAATGGGAACTATACAATATAGAAAGCACAATCATAGGACTGACTTTATCCCAGACAACCAGAATCAGCCTTAACCTGAATCCTTTTAAGTTAGCAAATCCTCAGTGGGTGAATACTATCCACAGGACATCATGCAAGGTTGGTGCAGTTCAAAGGCTACTGTGACATGAAGGAATCAATAATTCCTAGAGCCCTAGAGCCTTGCTTCCTTCTGAAAAAAAGCCTATCACAAAAATAACAAGCAGCAAAGGCCTCTGGGAGAAAAAGAAGGCAAATGATCCACATGTAGGTTTCATTCAATGCAAAAGCTGCTTGTAGATACAAAGGAGGTTGAGCCTTATCTGAAATGCTTGGGATCATAAATATTTCAGATTTTTGATTTTTTAAAACTTGCAGAGCTATATAGACTTGGGATGGAACCCAAGTCTAAACAGGAAATTCACTTATGTTTCATATCTACATTATACATATAGCCAAAGATAATTTTTTCCACTTGGGGCATCACATCAGCATTCAAAAAGTTTTGGATTTTGGATTAAGGATACTTAACCTGTATTATAAATTAAGTCTATTTTCTCATTACTTTACACAATTATTTCTGAGATGATGTATCTTAAATTTGACTCATTTTTCAGTTGCTGGTGGCTCCTAACACTTAGGTTTTCCTGTCCTTACAACATGCCAAGTAGTCAATAATCTCTACACAAATACTTAAATGCACTGCAGACTGGACTACTGGTTAAAGAAGCCTCTTAGGAAGCCCTTGCAATCTGAAAGAATCACCCCCTCAGATCGCTTTAAAATACTTGTTTCAGACAGGCATGCCAGTCTTAGAATTTCATGTACCCGTAATAATATGCCCAGATCGTTAGAGAATTGGTATTTTAGACAAGAATGTGAAGTCAGGGAGAACTGGTATTTTAACCATAAGGTGAATTATTAGGTAAAGTCACCAAGTCATGTTCATCACACCTTAGCCAATGTATTTTCAGCTTTCCAGAGATGAAAGTAGCCATCCAAAGATACTGCTCCCAATTCCTACAAGGACAACAAAAACCAGATTATATTTCAAACTGTAGCAATGCAATAGTGAGTAGGGGAATACCTTGAAGGTCGGGGGGTCCTTTACTCCTACCCCACCAGCAGAGGTACCACTAATTATCAGACTATCACCTCAGCCTACAGAATGGGGCTGGACAGTATATTAACTGAGGCTCCCAGTAATAACAGTGGCACACAAGGTTCAAAAAGTCCTTACTATGCAAGGATTCCTATGACATCCTGTTGAATGGTTAAACTAGAGCACATTGGCCAGGCATGGTGGCTCACACCCATAATCCCAGCACTTTGGGAAGCGGAGGTGAGAGGATTGCCTGAGTCCAGGGGTTCAAGATCAGCCTGGGCAACCTGACAAGACTGTGTCTCTACAGTAAATCAAAAAATTAGCCAGGCATGGTGGCATGCACCTGCAATTCCAGTCACTTGGGAGGCTGAGGCAGAAGGATTGCTTGAGCCTGGTAGGTCGAGGCTGTGGTGGCCATGAGCGTACCACGGCACTCCAGCCTGGGTGACAGAGTGAGTCTCCGACTCAAAAAAAATAATTAAAAAAAATAAAAATAAAATAGAGCACACATATGAAGGGCAGTTTTTTAAGTCTCAGTGTGAGAACTCCTGTAAGTGGAGGGTATAATGGATGGGAGACAGGAGCCTAAGGAACTACCCTTCAAATTATAGCCTGTTTCAGAATTTGGAAAAGTCTATGTCCTGACATTGCTTTTATTAAAACCTCAGCATCTGGAGATCTGACTCAATGATTAGGTAAGACTTGGTGGCAATGTGAAAGGAAAGGAGGCAGTGAAGAATGAAAATAAATCAAGCTGGGCTCGGTGGCTCAGCCCGTAATCCCGCACCTTGGGAGGCTGAGGTGAGTGGATTGCCTGAGCCCACAGGTTCGAGACCCACCTGGGCAACTTGGTGAGACCTCATCACTACAATAAATAAAAAATTAGCTGGGTGTGGTAGTGCGCGCCTGTAATTCCAGTTACTCGGAAGGCTGAGGCAGAAGGATTGCCGGAGCGCAGCAGGTGCAGGCTGCGGTGGCCGGGAGCGGCCACTGCACTCCAGTCTGGGCGACAGAGTGAGACTCCAACTCAAAAAAAAAGAAAAGAAATCAAAAGCCAGAGAGAAAAAAAGTGATTACTTTTAGAGACAAGTATGAAGATCATGACCAAAACACAGCACCTGAAAAGGCATGTGCAAATGAGACAGTCAAATTAGTGTGGCCCTGGGGAAACTGTGAGACTGACCCACAAATATAGACCACCCAGAGAAATACTGCAGAGATCAATCTAAGGGGTGGGTTTCTTAGCCTCATCTAAAATTTCTTACCATCATACTTTAGCATTTAAGAGATACTCTGTGGGCTCAGAACCAAGCTATGTAGTAAGCACTGACTTGGGGAAGAGAAAGGGGAGTGCATCCCACAAGGTAAAAGCAAGAAGAACAGGCTTCAGGGGTTCTTTAACAAATTCATACCTTGTTCTTGTTATTGAAGGCTAGGGCCCGGACCTTGCAGTTATCAGGGTTTGTGTCCTCCTTGGGGATATCCTTTAAGGCCTTGTGAGTGATGTGTGCATACATAGGAACCCGTGATACATTGTGCCTTGCATCACTTTTGGTCAACACATCATCTGTCACTTCCCAGAGTCCCATAGAACCATCACGTGAACCTGAAGGGTAGAGAGACAACAGATGTCAGTTATACTCAATCCTCCATACGACAATCTCACAGAAGCAAAAGTGGGCTTATATAGTCTAGCTGTTTGTGCATCATGCTCATATGTACTGAAGCTTTGTCAAGGCCCTAAACACAGTACTGATTTTTTTTTTTTTTTGAGTCAGAGTCTCACTCTGTCGCCCAGGCTGAAGTGTAGTGGCACACTCACGGCCACTGTAGCCTGGACCTGTTGGGCTCAGGTGATGCTTCCGGCTCAGCCTTCCAAGTAGCTGGAACCACAGGCACACGCCACCATGCCTGGCTAATTTGTTGATTTATTGTAGAGATGAGGTCTCACCAAGTTGCCCAGGTGGGTCTCGAAACCCTAGACTCAGGCAATCCTCTCACCTCAGCCTCCCAAAGTGCTGGGAATACAGTCCCAAGTGTTGGCATTTTAATAGCCACACTAAGAGAACAATTCAATTAAAGTATAGGAGATAAGCCATGTGTGGTGGCTCACACCTATAATCCCAGCACTTTAGGAGGCAGAGGTGAGAGAATTGCCTGAGTACAGGGGCTCAAAGCCAGCCCGGGTAACTTCATGAGACCTCATCTCTACAATAAATCAAAAAATTAGCCAGGCATGGTGATGTGTGTCTGTGGTTCCAGCTACTTGGAAGCCTAGGCAGAAGGAATACCTGAGCCCAGCAGGTTGAGGCTGTGGTGGCCGTGAGCATACCAATGCACTTCAGCCTGGGCGAAAGAGTGAGAATCCTACTCAAAAAAAAAAAAAAAAGAAATATAATCTTTAAGCTTAACATGGTTGGTGGCAATTTTTTTGAGTCAGAATTTCACTTGAGAACTCTCTGCTTCCAGCCAGTCGTTCTTAACTTTTGAGTCTTATACCTCTTTGAGAGACTTAGGAATGCTACAGACTCCTTTCTCTAGAGAATTACACAAAAACTCTGCAGTTTCAGGGAGGTCCATGGGCTTGCTTAAGACCATGGACCCATAGGGGCCACAATCTCTTATTAGGAACGACTGTTCTATACACAATGAATGCATAAAAAGATAATTTTCCTTAGCAGACACTAATGAAGCACTTTAAAAACCAATAACACTTTTCTCTGGATAGAACCCTAAATACGAGGTCTGACAATTGAGTTCGTGAACTCATCCTAGAAAAATGCTACGTACCTCATTGCTGAATATCAGTACTATGGTCACCTTCGAAGTACTCCCCTTGAGAAGCTATGCACCGATGCCAGAGCCTAGTCCACCCGTCAAAGCAATTTTGGAACTCTTTTTCTGGAATGGCCATCAGAGCTGTCATCATATTACCCTTGATGTCTTGAATGTCATCAAAATGTCCTCCTTTCAATATTTCCTTTATCTTCGGGTAAAGAAAAAAGTCATTGGGGGGCCAGATCAAGTGAGTAGGGAGGGTGTTCCAACACAGTTATTTGTTTACTGGCTAAAAATTCCCTCACAGACAGTATTGTGTGAGCTGGTACACTGTCGTGATGCAAGATCTCCTTCAGGACCATTTGTGCACATACATTTCTCATGCCAAGATTTTCAGTTACGATTTTCCTAACTGTTTCTCTATCGATGTTTATTTGGTCTGCTATGCTTCTCAGAGTCAGATGACGATTTTGACGTAAAATTCGATGAATTATTGAAATGTTTTCATCAGTTCTGCTTGTTACTGGCCATCCTGAGCTCTCTTCATCAGTGATGCTTTCTCTCCCCTCAGAAAAATGTATAATCCATTTGTACACTACTGTTTTCTTCATGGCATTATCCCCATAAACTTGGACTAATATGTCCCTGATTTAATTTCCACTCTTGCCAAGTTTAACAAATTGAATGTTTGTTCATTGCTCTAATTCAAGCTCCAACATTCTCACACTCAGCAAAACACTACCACACATTGACATTAACACAGCTGTGAGACACTGATATATCAAGGTTAGGAAACCTTTCTGAGTTGTTTGTTCAGTGCTGCTAACGTAAGTGCACAGTGGCAAGTTCATGAACTTAATTGTCAGACCTTGTACATTGTCAGTGGTAAGCTAAATGGTATCATCTTTTTAAAGTACAACTGAGCAATCTACAGCAAAACTCTGAATATTTATATTCCCACTTAGGAAGAATCTACTATCATAATATCCATATACAATTTTTTTTTTTGGAGTTGGATCTTACTCTGTCACCCAGGCTGGAATGCAGCAGCATACTCACAGCCACCGCAGCCTTGACCTGATGGGCTCAGGTGATCCTTCCACCTCAGCCTACCAAGTACTGGAACTACAGGTGTGTGCGACCACGCCCGGCTAATTTTTTGATTTATTGTAGAGTGAGGTCTCGCCAAGTTGCTCAGGATGGTCTTGAACCCCTGGGCTCAGGAAATCTTTTTGCCTCGGCCTCCCAAAGTGCTAGGATTATAGACTTGAGCCACCGTATCCAGCCAATTTATTTATTTATTTATTTATTTTAAAGTCAAAGTCTCACCGTCACCCAGGCTGGAGTGCAGCGGCACACCCATGGCTACCACAACCTTGACCTGCTGGGCTCAGGATATCCTCCCACCTCAGGCTTCCAAGTAGCTGAAACCACAGGCACATACCACCACATCCGGCTAATTTTTTTTTTTTTTTTGAGTTGGAGTCTCACTCTCTTGCCCAGGCTGGAGTGCAGTGGCATGCTCACAGCCACTGCAGCCTCGACCCACTGGGCTCAGGCAATCCTTCCACCTCAGTCTTCCAAGTAGCTGGAACCATAGGCACATGCCATCATGCCTGGCTAATTTTTCTTGATTCACTGTAGAGATAAGGTCTCGCCAAGTTGTCCAGGCTGGTCTTGAACCTGTGGCCTAAGGCAATCCTCTCGTCTCAGCCTCCCAAAGTGCTGGGATTATAGGCGTGAGCTACTATACCCGGTTTCATATAAAAAGATTTTTAATCAGAGCAATCTATATGTTCAATCATAGGCCTATGTTACAGCCATAAAGCAGACTATCAAGAACCACTAAAAAAATTATGTCTTACAATTTCTTTTCCAGTAAAGTTATTTGCCAACTCTCCTTTGAGAACAAGAAGGTGCCTTTCCCACACTGCTAAACTCCTAAATGCTTCATGTGAGAAATATCATCCAATTTCTTTGCACTATAAGGTTGTAGACAGGAATTCAAAGCAGAGAGAACTCATCAAAGCAGTGATGAACTAACACCGGAAAAATCTAGAAACAGCCAGAGAGAGAAGGCACATCTGGAGTACTGTGCAAGGTTCATTATGATGGATTATGGGGGGCAGGCATGAAAGCTATGAGAGAATTGGAGAGGTGGGCAGGGGCTTTGTATGTTCTGTTATGAAGTTTGTATTTCATCCTACAGATACTGAAAAGTTTTTCAAAGATTTAAAACTCAAAGCAAGATTAGATAATTGTGATTCAGAAGATTACTTTGTATACAGTGTAATCTCATTTCCCCCTCAAAGTTTTATTATGCAAACGTTCAAGCATACTGAAATGTTGAAAGAATTTTACAATGAGTTCTATATATCCAACCCACTAAACAACCTCATATTAACCAACTAAAAAATATGTTCTGAAAAAGATAAACAGGACATATTTTTAAATGTCAACAGTAGTTATTTCTGGGTAGAGATATTGTGGGTCATTTTTATTCCCTTTCTTATCTATCTATATTTTTAAATTTTCTTACAGTAAGAAAGTGTTACTTTTACACTATAGAAAGAAAAAATTATTTAAAGAACTAATTTAAGCCAGACGCAGTGGCTCATGCCTGTTATCTTAACACTTTGGGAGGCGGAGGCAAGAGGATTGCCTGAGTCCAGGGGTTCCAGACCAGCCTGGGCAACTTGGCAAGACCTCGTCTCCACAATAAATTAAAAAATTAGCCGGGCATGGTGGCACATGCCTGTGGTTCCAGCTACTTGGAAGACTAAGGCGGAAGGATCACCTGAGCCCAGCGGGTTGAGGCTGTAGTAGCTGTGAGTGAGACTCCAACTCAAAAAAAAAAAGCATGTTAATCAGTGTTGATATTCAGAATTGATGATAAGCACGAGACCCTGAACATTACACTTCAAAATCAGAATATATCAGAATATTCAAACTAATCATCTCCCTTCCAAGGCTCATCCCCCCCTGCCATTGACCTATACTGGTGAGTCCTTCGATCATCTACCCAGATACATTGTCAGAGAACTAAGACCCATCTTAAGCTCTCTTCATTCTTCTTAGGTTATTTAGCCACATTGATGTTATTTTCTAAAATATCTTTTAACTTGGTCAATTTATTTTCTAACTTCTCTGTTTGAGTGCTCATCATCTATCTCTTGAATTACTCCAAAATTCTTTCACATTTTCTCTGTCTGTAGTCTTACCTCCTCCAACCCTGTATTTATGTGGCTGCCAAATTAAATTTTTTTTTTGAGCCAGAGACTTACTGTCACTTAGTCATATGTGAAGTACTTACCTTAGTGTCCCTTATAACTATTTTTCTTGAGAATCAGGAAGGAGGAGGATGGTATTTTTAAGGGTATCCAGTAAAACTGGTTAGCACTCTGAGTCAGCTTTCTAGGCTACTATGGATACTCAGAAAGCATTTGTGTATTTCTACGTTAATTTCTTTTCTTTTTTTTTGAGTTGGAGTCTCACTCTGTCACTCAGACTGGAGTGCAGTGGCCGCTTCTGGTCACCACAGCCTCGACCTGCTGGGCTCTGGCGATCCTTCCGCCTCAGCCTTCCAAGTAGCTGGAACTACAGGCGTGTGCTACCATGCCCAGCTAATTTTTTGATTTGTTGTAGAGATGAGGTCTCATCAAGTTGCCCAGGCGGGTCTCGAACCCACAGGCTCAGGCAATCCACTCGCCTCGGCCTCCCAAAGTGCTGGGATTACAGGTTGAGCCACCGAGCCCGGCCTGTCTTTTTTTTTGAGTTGGAATCTCACTTCGTTGCCCAGGCTGAAGTGCAGTGGCGTGCTTGTGGCCACCCCAGTGTCAACCTGCTGGGCTCTGGAGATGCTTCCGTCTCAGTCTTTCAAGTAGCCAGAACTACAGGCACGCGCTATCATGCCCGGCTAATTTTTTGATTTATTGTAGAGACAAAATCTTGTCATGTTGCCCAGGCTGGTCTCAAACCAGCAGGCTCAGGCAATCCTCTTGCCTTGGCCTCCCAAAGTGCTGGGATTATAGGCTTGAGCCACCATGCCCGGTCCCTACACAGTTTTGTTTTGTTTTGAGTTGGAGTCTCACTCATTGTCGCCCAAGCTGGAATGCAGTGGCACACTCACAGCCACCACAGCCTTGACCTGCTGGGGTCAGGCGATTCTTCCACCTCAGCCTTCCAAGTAGCTGGAACTACAGGCACACGCTACCACGCCCAGTTAATTTTTTTTTAATCTGTTGAAGAGATGAGGTCTCACCATGTTGCCCAGGCTGGTCATTAACCCGCAGGCTCAGACAATACTCTTGCTTCAGCCTCCCAAAGTGCTGGGATTATAGGCTTGAGCCACTGTGCCAGGTCCACACGTCGTGCTTTTTGGAACAAAGCAGTCATGAATAATAAATGAAGTATGTCAGTACCTCCACTTTACAGACCAGGAAATTAAGATATACGGGTAATGACTTATCCAAAGCCACATGTTAAGCCAGAGAAAGGGCTAATATTGGAAACAAGATCTCCAGGCCCCTGACCAATGATCTTTCTGTTTACCGGGCCATTTCCTATCACACTGCTATCCCTTTTCAACCTCTAGACCTCCCTCCTCACTACACCGAAAGCTCCCTACAAAAGGGCAACTTTACCAGATACTGCCATGGTGTCGTTGATCCATGCAATGGAAAAGATCCAGTCCTTATGTCCATCCTTGGAGGGGAGGGAGTAACAGGTACAGGGAGGAAAAAAAAAGAAAAAAATCAATAAAATAAGGATTTAAGGATTGCAACAAACTCTTCTGAGAAGTATCTAAGTCTGATTAAAAATATCTTTGTAAAAATTACAACTCTGGCCAAGTGCTATGGCTCACACTTGTAATTCCAGCACTTTGGGAGGACTGCTTTAGCCCAAGAGTTTGAGACCAGCTTAGGTAATATAGCAAGATCTTGTCTCTACAAAAAGTTTTTTAAAAATTAGCCAGGTGCGGTGGCTTCCACCTATAGTAGCAGCTATTTGGGAGGCTGAGGAGGAAGGAACGCTTGAGCCCAGAGGTCAAGGCTGCAGTGAGCCACGATCATGCCACTGCACTCCAGCCTGGGCAACAGAATAAGACTCTGACTCAAGAAAAAAAAAATTGTAACTTTGATCTCTGGTGATCTCAAGATATGACATCATCCCATAATCTTTACATTTTATCTCAAGGGGCTCAAAGCTGGAACGAAACTGGCACTACCACGGGTAATAAACATACCCAGGAGACACATAGTGTCTGGCCTTCTACCCTTGGGTCCTATCATCTATCTGTCTAGAACTCTGTTTCTCTAGACATCTACAAGGTTTATAATCTGATTTCCTTTAAGTCTCTCTGCTCAAACATCTTCATATCAATGAAGCTTTCTCTGTCCTCTGAAATAGTATCCTAAACCTTACTCTCTTTCCCTTTAGCCTGCTTTTACTCTTCTCCATGACACTTATCACATTTACTGGTTGATATGGTTTATTTGTTACCCTTCACTAGAAAGCAGGCTTCAAAATGACAGAGGCTTTATCTGTTTCATCTACTGGTGTGTCCCCAGGGTCTAAAACAATGTCTGCCCATAGAAGACTAAATAAATGGCTGCTGAATGAATGACTTAGTAAACTCTGCTGACTATGGGCAGTGGGAGATATGTGAACACTATGGATTCAAATAGCAATCTATTGCTGTTGGCCCAAGATATGCTGCTTGCCCCTGTATTAGACGTACACTATGCACTAAGGCAAGTCCCCACCCTGATAGCTCCACCTCTACACTTCACTCCCAAGATCCTAGAATCAGCAGAAATTCAGAGGAAACCACCTCCTTAAGTGGGCTACTGGGAGGAGAGTCCATGTTAACTACTGGGCTCTGTTTAAAAACCAAGCTTCCTCTAACTACAATTACTGGGAAAACTTACATCTCCCACACACACAGGATCTAGTGTAGGCAGTCGATAGATGGCAAGACTGTTAGGGTTGTCTCCTCCAGTGGCTAACAGTGTTCTAGATGGATTCAGTTCGATGGCATGGATACCACAGCCCTGCTGGGTCACACCTCCAGGTTCCCGGTCTTTCAGAATGGGGATCTTGGTGATCTGGCTTGTTTCAACATCCACTACAAATAGCTAAAAAAGAAAAAGGATACAGAAGCTGAATATAATTCTTATTTATTTATTCACTTATTTTGAGTTGGAGTCTCACTCTGTCGCTCAGACTGGAGTGCAGTGGCCGCTGCCGGCCACCGCAGCCTCGACCTGCTGGGCTCTGGTAATCCTGCTGCCTCAGCCTTCCGAGTAGCCGGAATTACAGGCATGCGCTACCACGCCCGGCTGATTTTTTGATTTATTGTACAGATGAGGTCTCGCCAAGTTGCCCAGGCGGGTCACGAACCCGGGGGCTCAGATAATCCACTTACCTCAGCCTCCCAAAGTGCTGGGGTTACAGGCTGAGCCACTGAGCCCGTATAATTCCTATTTAATTGGCCAGTGTGGAGTACAAATATCCATTTGCTCAATTTTCCATCGAATATTTAAATAATGTTTACTATATGCTATAACTGTGGGAATTATTAAAGACATGGTCAGGGCTACTAATCAAATGAGACATAAAAATAAGTACATCATATTACAGAAATTTTAGATAGACTATGCTACATGAGGCCAGGCATGAGCTCATGCCTATAATCCCAGCACTATGGGAGGCTGAGGTGGGAGGACTGCCTGAGCCCACAGGTTTGAGACCAGCCTGGGCAACTTGGCGAGATCTCTACAATAAATCCAAAAATTAGCCTGGTGTGGTGACGCGTGCCTATAATTCCAGTTACTTTGAAGGCTGAGGCTGTGGTGGTGGCTGTGAGCATGCCACTGCACTCTAGCCTGAGCAACACAGTGAGACTCTGACTCAAAAAATAAAAATAAAAAAATAAAATAAAAAAAGAATATGTTACATGAGCACAGGTTAGGAAGTAGTTAAATTTTGCCTGGGATTCACAAATGGTTTCAAAGAGGCCTTGTATTAGGTTACAGACATAAAATGTCAGACCCAAACAGTTTTCTGTCAGTTTGGGCCTATTTTATATATATAATCCTTACCCACTCACACACAGAAACTTGTAAACAAAGCAAAACACCCAGAACACATCACAGTCACTAATAAACATACCTATTAATATTACTAGGTTTTCTGGAATGACTAGAGACAGATGACAAGGTAAGAATTATTAATATCTCATAGTTGCTCTCATCACACATTCAGTTCTACACCTCCAGGCCTTTGTTCCTCTGCCTCTGCCTGGAAGGGCTCTCTTTTACCTCTTTACCCTCCAAGATTCAAGTCAAAGAGATGCTCTGTGGAAAAGATCAGTCTCAGTGAAAGGACATTGCTGACAGACTCTACTAAACTCTTCATGAGATTCAACGGTTCATTCCTTCATTCACTTGTCAGAATTGTTCCAGGTACTACGAACACAACTATTTTTTTTTGAGTTGGAGTCTCACTCTGTCACCCAGACTGGAGTGCAGTGGCCGCTCCTGGCCACCGCAGCCTCGACCTGCTGGGCTCCAGGGATCTCTCCACCTCAGCCTTTCAAGTAACTGGAACTATAGGCGCGCGCTACCACACCCGGCTAATTTTTTGATTTATTGTAGAGATGAGGTCTCACCAAGTTGCCCAGGCGGGTCTCGAACCCATGGGCTCGGGCAATCCACTCACCTCAGCCTCCCAAGGCATGGGATTACAGGCTGAGCCACCGAGCCTGGCTGGAACACAACCATTGACAGGAGAGAAATAATTTCTACCTTTGTATACCTTTTAGCCTAGGAAGTTTTATTAAAATCCTGTCAGCAATTCTCATGGTAAAGCCAAACCATGTCAAACCTTTATATAAACCTCCTTGCAAAGAAGGAGATCCATGAAAGGAGGAACTAAATTGAATCTTAAATTTAAATATAAAAAGGAAGTAGCACATGTCTGTGGGGCAAGAGAATTATGAGTTTGAGCCCAGCTTAGGCAAAACAGCAAGAGCTAGTCTCAAACAAACTAACATGCATGCATGCACACATGCATGTATGTATGTATCTATTTATGGAGACAGAGACAAAGAGAGAGGAAAGGAGAAGTAGCCAGAACAACAGTACCAGATAGGTTGAGTAGGAGTTGGGGGAGGACAACCACTCTCAAACTACCTGAGAGCAGCAGTTTCCCTGACTGACAGGTACCACTGTCAATATATCCCAAAGGTATTTTAAGCTCAATGCACGGTGACTCACGTCTGTAATCCCAGCACTTTGGGAGGCAGAGGTGAGAGGATTCCCTGAGCTTAGGGGTTCAAGACCAGCCTGAGCAACATGGCGAGACCACATCTCAACAATAAATCAAAAAATTAGGCCAGGTGCAGTGGCTCAAGCCTATAATCGCAGCACTTTGGGAGGCCAAGGCGAGAGGACTGCCTGAGTCCACGGTTCCGAGACCAGCCTAGGCAACATGGTGAGACCTCATCTCTACAATAAATCAAAAAATTAGCTGGGCATGGTAGTGCACGCCTGTAGTTTCGGCTACTTGGAAGGCTGAGGTGGAAGGATCGCCTGAGCCCAGCAGGTCGAGGCAGTCGTGGCTGGGAAAGTATCACTGCACTCCAGCCTGGGTGACAGAGTGAGGCTCCAATCCAAAAGAAAAAAAAATTTAGCCAGGCATGGTGGTGCATGCCTGTAGTTCCAGCTACCTGGAAGGCTGAGGTGGAAGGATCACCTGAGCCAATAAGTTGAGGCTGCAGAGGCTATGAGCAGCGTGCCATTGCATTCCAGTCTAGGTGACAGAGTAAGAGACCCCAACTCAAAAAACAAAACAAAAACTCAATGTGTCCAAAACCAATTATCATACTCCTCAAATTGCTCATTTCTCTAATGCCACCATTATCTCTGCCTTGTCACACAAGAGTAGCTACAGGACTATAGGCACATGCCACCACATCCAGTTAATTTTTTAAAATGTTTTTGTAGAGATTGGGGTCTTGTTATGTAGCCAAGGTTGGTCTTGAAAAAAGCAGTTCACTTGCCTTAGCCTCCCAAAGTGTTGGGATTACAGGCATGAGACACTGTGCCTAGCCCTAAATATTCTAACAGCTGGCTCCTTCCTCTGCTTCCTATCATTACCTTTCCTCTGGATGACTGCAACTGGTCTCCATGCCTTCAGGCAAGGCCACCATCAAAATTATTCTCTATAAGCACATTCATCTTCCTAAAAATGGAAATCATCTAATGCTAGTCTCCAATTAAAAAACATACAATGGGCCAGGCGTGGTGGCTCATGACTATACTCCCAGCACTTTGGGAGGCCGAGGTGAGAGGACTGCCTGAGACCACAGGTTCAAGAGCAGCCTGGGCAACTTGGTGAGACCTCATCTCTACAATAAATAAAAAAATTAGCTGGGTGTGGTGGCACGTGCCTATAGTTCCAGGCTGAGGCGGAAGGATCACCTGAGCCCAGCGGGTCAAGACTACAGTGGCTGTGAGTGTGCCACTCACTCCAACTTGGGTGACCGAGTGAGACTCTGATTCAAAACAAAAACAAAAACAAACTCTCCCTTTCACCTAAATCCAAGATCCTTAGAATGGCAATCCAGCCCCTCTCTATCTGCACGTCCAGCCATTAACTGCAAGCTCCAGAAATAACTGCTTATATTTATCATACAAGATTCTTCAATGAAATATAATAATTTTATTTTATGCTCACACTGTTCACAATGCCAGAAATGCTTTCTTCTACTTTATTTGGTCAACATGAACTTAATATTTCATGATCCAGTTCAGACATGTCTTCCTGGAATATTCTCTAAATGTCCAGGCTGACTAGGTGCCCTCTTGTAGGATCCCAAGATACCCCTTTACCCACTTAGACCATATCTCACCACTTACTTATCTGTCTTCCCTATTAAACTAATAACTCCCAATTCTAAGAGCAGAGGATTGATCTTATTTGGTTCCATAATCTTGCTCCAGCAACTACTTAGCACTTGCAGTGTCACCTTTCAGGGCATCTGCCCAACAACTTTAGGAGGTTCCCACATCCTTGTGAGGGTGAGGCTCTGTAACTGTTTATTTGATAAAAGTCTAGACCTCCCCACTCCCCTCCTCTCATCACAAAGTACAGTCTATGGGGAGCTCCTGGCTCAGGGAGAACCAGTCCAAAGGTGGCACTAGACCAAACTGCCTGGGTGGCCATTTTCTACCAAAGTCAGTCCTCAGAGACGTAAACATAAGAGGAATCACAGACATCCTTGGCTCCTAGTAGCTTTCCAATTCCAGGTTCTATTTCCTTCTGAGATGTAGGGATACTTCCTGTTGTTGCAGTTTATGAACTAGTCCTTTTTTTTTTTTTTTGAGTTGAAGTCTTACTCAGTCTCCCAGACTGGAGTGCAGTGGCCACTTTCGGCCACCACAGCCTCAACCTGCTGGGCTCCAGTGATCCTTCCGCCTCAGCCTTCTGAGCAGCTGGAATTATATGTACGCGCTACCACGGCCAGCTGATTTTTTTTTTATTATTTATTGTAGAGATGAGGTCTCGCCAAGTTGCCCGGGTGGGTCTTGAACCCATGGGCTCAGGTAATTCACTCACCTTGGCCTCCCAAAGCATGGGATTACAGGCTGAGCCACCAAGCCTGTGAACTAGTCCTTTTAATGTAAATAGGTTTCTTATCCTTTTAGACAAACAATCACTAGCCAGATGACTCTCAAAATGTTTACTGAAGCAAAATTAATTGCCTACTCACATGGCTGTGCTATGTGAGACAACGCATCCATAAAACGCTAGTTTCCAGATCAGTGATTTCCAAACTGATTATATGAAATAACCTGGAGAATTTTCATTAAAATTCTTTAAAACACACACACACACTCTGCGTTTTACCCTAGAACTCCTCCATTAGAAAATTTAAATTTGCATATTTATTGTAGCACTATTCACAATAATCAAGATACAGAATTAAACTTAAGTGTTCATGAATGAGCAATTTTTAAAATGTGGTATAGCTACACAATGGATTATTCAGCCATAAAAAAGAATGAAATTCTGTCATTTATGACAAGATGAATACCTTAGAGGACATTACGTTAAGTGACATAAGCCAAATAAAGAATATTGCACGACCTCACTTATAAATGGAACCTTAAAAAAAGGTGATCTCATGGAAGTAGGAAGTAAAATAGTGGCTACCAGAGACCTGAGAGACTAGGGAGACAGGGTGGGGAGAGGGTGGTCAATGAGTACAAAGTCACAGTTAGACAGGAGGAATAAGTTCTGCTGTTCTATATTGCACAGTAGGGTGACGATAGTCAACGATAATGGGCCAAGCATAGTGGCTCACACCTATAATCTCAGTGCTTCGAGAGGATAAGGTAGGAGGATTTGGCTGAGGCCAGGAGTTCACGACAAATCTGGTCAACATAGCAAGATCCTGCCTCTACAAAAAATTTTGTTAAATTAGTCAGGTATGGTGGTATGCGCCTGTAGTCTTAGCTACTTGTGAGGTTGAGGTAGGAGGACTGCTTGAGCCCAGTAAGCTGCAGTAAACTATGATCACACCACTGCACTCCAGCCTGAAGATGGAACAAGACCTTATCGGTAAAAGTGACATAAATCAGAATCTGTAGTTTACCAAGACCCCTAGGTACACTGAAGTTTGAGCACTAATCTAAAGATTCTGCTCTGTAATGCAGAGAGCAGTGAGTTTCGTAAGACTTAAGTGTCTGAACCGCAACCTGAAAAGACCTGAGTTTCTCCAATGGACCTGAGGGTTGGCTAAAAATTTAAGAATGATTTCAGTACACTCCTCTGTCTTAAAACAAGGTTCCATTTCTGCCACCCAGAAAGGGTAAGGAGAAAAGGTTTCATCTATTAATGTCCAAGAAAGTCCTAAGTCTGACCTCTCCGGTTTTGTTGGAATTGGGAAAGCTCTAGGTTAGAATTCCAGATTGGTTATCTATTAGCTGTGTGATCTTGCCCAAGTCACTTAACCCTTCTGAATCTTGCTTCTTACTCATAAAATTTGGATAACATAATCTATCCCATAGGGTTGCTAACAGCTCTAGTAAAACACAGTGTCTAGCACAAGGGGTTGGTATAAAACAGGTACTTTAATAAATGACAGCTAATAGTAGTACCTTATTATTCTAATGTTTGTTTAGTTTTGCAGGGGGTAACATAGGTTTCTACACTGGATAAAAAACATCTGATATGAGGGAGATGGTAAAACTGAGGTCAGCTGGAACTGCAGACGTTTCAGGAAACTAAGAGTTGACCCCCAACCTTACCCTCATCCTGCAAATGAATGACAAAGTGCCATACGGAGGACAGAGCCTTCCTGTTTCTTCACTGGACGAGACAAAAATGTGGATGAGCTGCCACAGAATCTCTTCCCAAGTTTTCTGACAGGGGGCCAAGGCATCATACTGCTCCTGTAACATTTCCCGGAATGGGGCTGCTCCACATTAACCTACTGGGAGCCCTGCCAGAAACCAGCAGCACAGCAAGGTAAGCTTGAGGCTCAGGCTCCCCGGAGCTTACATTCTAGGATAGAGTGGGGGGGGGGGGGTGGGGGAAGAAACCAAAGGCTGTTGCTTCAGAAGATGTAAAATTAGTGAATACATCTCTACATTTATTTATTTATTTATTTATTGAGTTGGAGTCTCACTCAGTCGCCCAGACTGGAGTGCAGTGGCTGCTCCCGGCCACACAGCCTCGACCTGCTGGGCTCCGGCGATCCTTCCGCCTCAGTCTTCCAGTAGCTGGAACTACAGATGCGCGCTACCACGCCCGGCTGATTTTTTATTTATTTATTTTTTATTGTAGAGATGAGGTCTCACCTGCCCAGGCGGGTCTTGAACCCACAGGCTCAGGCAATCCATTCACCTCAGCCTCCCAAAGCGCTGGGATTACAGGCTGAGCCAATGAGCCTGGCTCATCTCTACATTTATGTATGTGCATCTAGACACGAATAAATGAGTGTATGCAAAGACCAAGGTGGCTTAAAAAAAAGGAGGGGGGAGCCTCACAAAGTTGCTAAAACTCGAGGTGTTTTAGACTGGAGCCCAGGAAAGAAAGAAAAGCAAATCCATGCAGGTCACATAGACATCAAGATAAACTTTATTGCAGTCAGCCAGTAAAACACAGGTGGACAGCCTAAATCTGTTAAAAGTTGGGGAAAAAGCTGGGCTTGGTGGCTCAGCCTGTAATCCTGGGCCTTTGGGAGGCTGAGGTGAGTGGACTGCCTGAGCCCGCGGGTTCGAGACTCGCCTGGGCAGGCGAGACCTCATCTCTACAATAAATCAAAAAATCAGCCGGGCGTGGTAGCACATGCCTGTAATTCCGGCTACTTGGAAGGCTGGGGCAGAAGGATCGTTGGAGCCCAGCAGGTCGAGGCTGCAGTGGCTGAGAGCGGCCACTGTACTCCAGTCTGGGCGACAGAGTGAGACTCCAACTCAAAAAAAAAAAAAGCAGAGAAATCTATTCCCTATCCCAAACTGAAAAAGTGAGGAGGACCAAAGGAGAGTGTAAAGACCAAGAAATACAACAGAAAATGCTCAGACACTATGTATCAAAAAATAAATGGCGGGGTTCGGTGATTCAGCCTGAATTCCCAGCTTTTTGGGAGGCCAAGGCAAGTGGATTGCCTGAGCCGTCAGGTCCGAGACCAGCCAGGGCAACTTGGTAACACCTCAATTCTACAATAAAAAAATCAAAAATTAGCTGGGCATGGTAGTATGTGCCTGTAGTTCCCACTACTTGGAAGGCTAAGGCGGAAGGATTGCCGGAGACCAGCAGGTCAACACTGGGATAGCCATGAGTGTGTCTTGGCACTCCAGACTCAAAAACACAACCCCCCCCCAAAAAAAAACCCAAAAAATATGTATAACCTATAATTCCAATTTTAGGAATTTATGCTAAGGAAATAATGAGTGAACAGTTTTAACTACTGTGCAGCATTTACAAACTAGTTAAAGACCACAAGAGATTGGGTATAGTCACACAATGAGTTCATATAAAATTTTAAGAATTTTAAGAATGACAGGAGGCACATGCTGCCCAGTGGCTTCCGGAAGTTCCCGGTCCACCATGTCAAGGAGCTGGAAGTGCTGCTGATGTGCAACAAATCTCACTGTGCTGAGATTGCTCATAACGTTTCCTCCAAGAACCGCAAACCCATCGTAAAAAGAGCAGCCCAGTTGGCCATCAGAGTCACCAATCCTAATGCCAGACTGCATAGCAAAGAAAATGAATAAACAACTCACGTGCACGTTTTGTGTTTAAATAAAACCATAAAAATTGTAAAAAAAAAAAAAAAAAGACAAGAGGATTTTATTTTATTTTATTTGAGTTGGAGTCTCACTATGTCACCCAGACTGGAGTGCAGTGGCCGCTCCCGGCCACCACAGCCTCAACCTGCTGGGCTCTGGCGATACTTCCGCCTCAGTCTTCCAAGTAGCTGGAACTACAGGTGCGTGCTACCACGCCCGGCTAATTTTTTTATTTATTGTAGAGATAAGGTCTCACCAAGTTGCCTGGGTGGGTCTCGAACCTGTGGGCTCAGGCAATCCACTCACCTCAGTCTCCCAAAGGAACGGGATTACAGGCTGAGCCACAGAGCCCGCCTTGGACTTTTTTTTTTTTAAAGAAACGAGGTCTCACCAAGTTGCTCAGGCTGGTCTCAAACCCATGGGCTCAAGCAATCCTCTCGCCTCAGCCTCCCAAAGTGCTGGAATTACAGGTGTGAGCCACTGTGCCCAGTTAGGGGATATTTATTAACATAGAAAGCTGCTCATACTATGGTGTTCATATCAACTTTAGTCAAACTAATGGTTACAAATTCTGATACCCACTATCACTGAACCAGTCAAGAAAGAAAAGGGTGCCCACTGTAACTCCCTCCTGTTCAACCATAGTATAGGAAGTCCTAGCTAGGGCAATCAGGCAAGAGAAGGAAATCAGGGGTATCCAAATAGGAAAAGAGGAAACTAAGCTATCCCTCTTTGTAGACAATATGATTCTATACCTTGAAAACCTAAGGGAATCTGTCAAAAACCTGCTTGCACTGATAAAAGACTTTGGCAAAATTTAAGGGTACAAAATCAATGTGCAAAAGACAGTCATATTTTTATACACCAACAACAAACAGGCAGAGAACCAAATAAAAAGCACACTCTCACTCACAATAGCCACACAAAAAATGAAATACCTTGGTATCTTCCTAACCAGGGAAGTGAAAAACCATTACAATGAAAACTACAAAACACTGTTCAAAGAAATCAAAGAAGACACAAACAAATGGAAAAATATTCCA
>NW_007056324.1:781735-790404 GCF_000164805.1 Carlito syrichta | reverse complement strand
GGAAGGATCGCCGGAGCCCAGCAGGCGAGGCTGTGGTGGCTGGGAGCGGCCACTGCACTTGCACTCTAGTCTGGGCGACAGAGTGAGACTCCAACTCAAAAAAAGAAAAAAAGACTACAATAAGGCCGGGCACTATGGCTCAAGTCTGTAATCCCAGAACTTTGGGAGGCCGAAGTGAGAAGACTGCCTGAGTCCATGGGTTTGAGAACAGCCTGGGTAACCTGGCGAGACCTCATCTCTACAATAAGTCAAAAAATTAGCCGGGTGTGGTGGTGCATGCCTGTAGTTCCGGCTACTTGGAAGGCTGAAGAGGAAGGATTGTCGGAGCCCAGTAGGTCAACACCGGGGTGGCCGTGAGCATGCCACTGCACTCTAGCCTGGGCGACGGAGTGAGACTCCAACTCAAAATAAATACATACACACATACACAATTTTTTTAAAAAGCGACAATAATCAAAACAGCCAGGTATTGGTACAAGAACAGGCATATAGACCAATGGAACAGGATAGAGATTCTGGAAGCAAAACCTCGATTTCTTTTTTTTTTTGAGTTGGAATCTCACTCTATCACCCAGGTTGGAGTGCAGTGGCACGTTCTTGGCGACTGCAGCCTCAACCTGCTGTGCTCAGGCAATCCTTCTACCTCAGCCTTCCAGGTAGCTGGAACCACAGGCACCAGGTAGTTGGAACCACAGGCACGCACTACTGTACCCAGCTAATTTTTTGATTTATTGTAGAGACGAGGTCTCGTCAAGTTGCCTGGGCCGGTCTCAAACCCCTGGGCTCAGGTAATGCTCTAGCCTCGGCCGCCCAAAGTGCTGAGATTACAGGCATGAGCCACCATGCCTTGCCAACCTCATTTTCTTAACCAACTCATCTTTTACAAAGCCTCCACCAACCGCTAGGGAGAGGAAACCCTAATTAGAAAATGGTGCTGAGAAAACTTGCTGACCGCATGCAGAAAAATGAAACAGGACCCCTACCTAGAACCATACATAAAAATCAACTCTAAATGGATCAAAGACCTAAACGTAAAACCTCAAACTATAAGAATCTTAGAATACGCAGGAGATACCCTTATGCACATTGGAATAGGCAACCAATTCCTGATCACAACCCCGAAAGGGTATGCCATAAGAGATGTAACAGAGAAGTGGGACCTCATCAAACTGAAAAGCTTTTGCAAAGCAAAAGAAACCATCAAGAAAGCGGGGAAACAGCCCACAGAACGAGAAAAAATATTTGCCAACTGTATATCTGACAAAGACCTAACATCCAGGATCTACAAGGAACTCAAATGAGTCAAAAGGAAAAAAACCAAACAGCCCTATAAAAAAAGTGGGCAAAAGACACAAATAGATATTTCTCAAAAAAAGACACATGAACAGCCAACAGATACATGAAAAAATGTTCAGCCTCAATAATCATCAGAGAAATGCAAATCAAAACCACACTGAGATATCACCTAACACCAGCAAGGATGGTCATCACCAGTAAATCAAAAACAACAGATGCTGGCACAGGTGCAGAGAAAATGAAATGAATGCTTCTTTACTGCTGGCGGGAGTGCAAACTAGTAGAACCTCTGCAGAAAACACTGAGTTTTTTGGGTTTTTTTTTTTTTTTGAGTTGGAGTCTCGCTCTGTTGCCCAGCCCAGGCTGGAGTGCAGTGGCATGCTCAAGGCCACCGCAGCCTTGATCTGCTGGGCTCAGGCGAGATCCTTCCATCTCAGCCTTCCAAGTAGCTGAAACCACAGGCACGAGTCACCGTCTCTGGCTCATTTTTTTTTCCTCTGAGTCAGAGTCTCACTGTCGCCCAGGCTGGAGTGCAGTGGCATGCTCATGGCCACCGCAGCCTCGACCTACTGGGCTCAGGTGATCTTTCCGCTTTAGTCTTCCAAGTAGCTGGAACCACAGGCACATGCCAACACAGCCAGCTAATTCTCTGATCTATTGTAGAGATGAGGTCTTGCCAAGTTGCCCAGGCTAGTCTTGAACCCACGGACTCAGACAATCCTCCCACTTCAGCCTCCCAAAGAGCTGGGATAATATGTGTGAGCCACCACGCCTGACCAGCCAGCTAATTTTTTGATTTATTGTAAAGATGAGGTCTCGCCAAATTGCCCAAACTTGTCTTGAACCCCTGGGCTCAGGCAATCCTCTCGCCTCCGCCGTCCCAAAGGCTGGGATTACAGGTGTGAGCCACCAAGCCCCGCAAGCATGGTGATTTTTAAAAGAACTAGAAATTGACCTTCCATATGACCCAATAATCCCCCCAAATAAACCCAGAAGAACACAAACCGTTCTACAATAAAGACATCTGCAAACATATGGAACCAAACCTGCTATCCATCCAAAGTGGACCAGATAAAGAAAACGTGGTACATAAACACAATGGAGTATTATGCAACCATAAGAAGTACTTCACAGCAACTTGGATGGATTTAGACCCCATCATACTCAGTGATCTATCACAGAAACAAAGAACTGAATATCACATGTTCTCATTTATGAGTGGGTCCTGAATATTTATCACAATACTAGAAGAAAGGGATCAGCAGTAGCAGGACACTGGCAGGAAAGAGAGAGAGAGGAGGGCACATAACCTCACTAAGGGTATGGGATCCTAAACTAGGTGTAGTGAGGTCCAGATGGAGGCCCAAACTTCACCTGCTTGTAAACCACTCAAGTACCTAATCCTGACTTTTACCCCACTGCTTTATAACAATAATTTAAAAAATAATAATTCCAGGTATGTTAATTTTTTTCAACAATAAACACATATGATTTGCATAACTTAAAAAAAAAAAAAAAAACACGCAGCCAGGCTCGGTGGCTCAGCCTGTAATCCCCCGCCTTTGGGAGGCTGAGGTGAGTTAATTGCCTGAGCCCGCGGGTTCATGACCCGGCTGGGCAACTTGGCGAGACCTTATCTCTACAATAAATCAAAAATCAGCCAGGTGTGGTAGCACATGCCTGTAGTTCCAGCTACTTGGAAGGCGGAGGTGGAAGGATCGCCAGAGCCCAGTAGCTCGAGGCTGTGGTGGCCGGGAGCGTGCCACTGCCCTCCAGTCTGGGCGACAGAGTGAGACTCCAATTAAAAAAAAAAAAAAATTTAAGCCGGGCTCGGTGGCTCAGCCTGTAATCCCGCGCCTTTGGGAGGCTGAGGTGAGTGGATTGCCTGAGCCCGTGGGTTCGAGACCTGCCTGGGCAGGGAGACCACATCTCTACAATAAATCAAAAAATTAGCCGGGTGTGGTAGCGCGCGCCTGTAGTTCCAGCTACTTGGAAGGCTGAGGCGGAAGGATCGCCGGAGCCCAGCTGCAGTGGCTGGTAGCAGCCACTGCACTCCAGTCTGGGCGACAGAGTGAGACTTCAACTCAAAAAAAAAAAAAAAATTTAAATTAAAAAATTTAAACACACACACACACACACACACACAAAGGAAAGAGAGAAAATGACCAAAGGTCCTGAAACTCACTCAGGGTTCCAAAAAAGGCCAGTAATCCCAGCACTTTGGGAGGCTGAGGCGGGAGGATTGCTTGAGCCAAGGAGTTTGAGACCAGCTTAGGCAACACAGCAAGACCTCACCACTACAAAAATAAAAATAAAAATTTAGTCAGGTATGCTGATGTACGCCTGTAATCTCAGCTACTTGGAAAGTTGAGGCAAGAAGATCATTTGAATCCAAGAGGTCAAGGGTGCAGCGAGTTGTGACCATGACACTGTACTCAGGTCTTGAGACCCCCCAACTCAAAATAAACAAACACATAAATAAATAATTTCATATATATTATATCCTTTTATTTGAAAATAGCAGTAAAACCTTTCCAAATTAATCAATATACACCTATAATTTTTTAAAAAATGTGTAGAGAATGAGGTCTCACTATGTTGCCTAGGCTGATCTCAAAACTCCTGGTTTCAAGGAATCTTCCTGCCTCAGCCTCCCAAAGTGCTAGGATTACATACATAAGCCACAGCGTCCAGCCACCTCTACATAATTTTTAATGGTTATAAGGTAGTTTATTACATTAATATAGTAACATTTATTGAACACATTACTTAATGAACATTTATGCCACACCCAAATTTTTAGTAATACAAACCGCATGGCAATGAACATCCTTGTGTCTAAATTCAGGTGCCTGTGCCATACTAAGATCTCTTACACTCTGAATTGTGAATCTAAGCTGTTCCTACAAAAGATGGATGGCAGGGCTGGCTAGGTGAGACTAGTAACCGTAGTTCATCCCTGGTCCTGAATTCTGATGTTTTTTCCATTGGAATTATAATTTTGTGGCAAGAAGACAATATTAGGATTCGCAATTATCCTGAATTTAAGTGATATATATATATAATATATTTTTTTTTGAGTTGGGAGTCTCACTTTGTTGCCCAGGCTGGAGTGCAGTGGCACACTCACAGCCGCTGCAGCCTTGACCTAATGGGCTCAGGCAATGCTTCTGCCTCAGACTTCCAAGTAGCTGGAACTATAGGCTCACACTGCCACCCCCGGCTAATTTTTGATTTATTGTAGAGATGAGGTCTCACCAAGTTGCCCAGGCTGGTCTTGAACCCATGGACTCAGGCAATCCTCTCACCTCTGCCTCTCAAAGTGCTAAAATTATAGGCATGACCCACCGAGCCTGGCTAAGTGATGTATTTTTTTTTTTGAGTTGGAGTGTCACTCTGTCGCCCAGGCAGGAGTGCAGTGGCACGCTGCACGGCCACCACAGCCTCAACCTGCTGAGCTCAGGCGATCCTTCCACTTCAGCCTTCCAAGTAGCTGGAACAACAGGTGACACCACCACACCCGGCTAATTTTTGTGATTTATTGTAGAGACGAGGTCTCACCAACTTTGCCCAGGCTGGTCTCGAACCCCTGGGCTCAGGCAATCCTCTCGCCTCGACCTCCCAAAGTGCTAAGATTACAGGCTGAGTCACCATGCCCGGACTAAGTGATGTATTTCTTACACACTTTATATCTAGCATAAATTAATATCCACTCTGTGATTTTGGTGGTCTCTGTCAAAAATGGATTAAATCCTAAGAGCCCAGCTTTGGCAAGACACCTAAGGTTTTGCCTAGTACCCACCAAAGTCACCAAATAAGGAGCCTTTGGTAAATACAACAGAGGTTTAGCTACCTTAAGCACCTAACTAAACAAAACATTTGTTAACAAGAAATTCCACATAGGCCATAAAACCAGAACATAATTTATAATTGTTTTTATATGCTTACAAATACCATTATCTACTTTTTTTGAGTTGGGGGTCTCACTCTGTCACCCAGGTTGTAATGCAGTAGAGCACACTCACGGCCACCACAGCCTCAACCTGCTGGGTTCATGTGATCCTTCCACCTCAGCCTTCCAAGTAGCTGGAACCACAAGCGCACACCAGCACACCTGGCTAATTTTTGACTTATTGTAGAGATAAATTCTTGCCAAGTTGCCCAGATTGGTCTCCAACCCCTGGGCTTAGGCAATCCTCTCGCCTCCACCTCCCCAAGTGTTAGGATTACAGGTGTGAGCCAGGGCACCTGGCCTAATCACCTACTTCTAAGTAATACAATCCAACTGAAAAAACATAAGAATAATTAAAAGGATTGGTCGCTTAGTCTGATTTCATACAAATCCTTATTCCTTCTTGTAGAAGATGGAAATTGATTTCTATATACTCAAGGATGCAAACAGCTAATATATAAATTATTCACAAGAAAATCTGTATACAGAATACTCTCAGCTTTGTGGTTAACATTTCCCAGGTATAGTCTTCTACTCAGAATTAAGAAGCTTTATTTCTAAATTGCAAACAACTGGAGTGTAGAGATTACAATTGCATATTAATAACTTATATGGTATATCTCTCTCTTTTTTTTTTTGAGTCTTACTCTGTCACCCAGGTTAGAGTGCAGTGGCACCCTCATGGCCACCGCAGCCTCGACTTGCTGGGTCCAGGTGATCCTTCTGCCTCAGCCTTCCAAGCAGCACCACCACGCCCAGCTAATTTTTTTCTTTTAATTTATTGTAGAGACAAGGTCTCACCAAGTTGCCCAGACTGGTCTCAAATCCCTGGACTCAGGCAATCCTCTTAACTCAGCCTCCCAAAGTGCTGGTATATCTCTTAAGATTATAAATTTTGTAATAATAATAGTATTAAAACAACAACATAACCCCTCTTCTTTCATTCTTACTCCCTGAGCATAACAGTACAAAGACTTGAGAACAATATGGTTGTGTATTTGCCCACTGAGAATCAAGAGCTCTTCTTAGGTGTTATTTTGAGTTCCAAAAAACTATGAGTTACTGAGAGGGGAAAGTTATTTTTCTGCATATCCTACCACTGTGTTTTTGAACCCCGGCTTTACTCCCTCTTTCCTTTCCATAAAAAAGCATTCATCTAACCAAAAAAAATTTATATTTTTACTTTAATCTTATTTTTATATATTTTTATTTTTTGAGTTGGAGTCTCATTCTGTCAACCAAGCTGGAATACAGTGACATGATCTCGGCTCACTGCAGCCTCAACTGTCTGGGCTCAGACAATCCTTCAGCCTCACTCTCTCAAGCTGCTGGAACGACCACAGGCACTCACCACCATGCCCAGCTAATAATTTTAATTTTTTGTAGTGACGAGGCCTTGCTATGTATCCCAGGCTGGTCTTGAACTCTTGGGCTCAAGCAATCCTCTTGCCTCAGCCTCCCAAAGTGCTGAAATTACAGGCGTGAGTCACTGTACTTAACTAACACCTCTTAATAAAGAGTAACAATATGCCATTAAAAAAAAGACTAGCAAATCAATAAATGTGACATATCATATCAACAGAACAAAGCACAAAACCATATAATCGTCTCGAGATCATGCAGCAAAAGCACTTGATAAAATACAACATCCCTTCATGGTAAAAACCCTCAACAAACTAGGTACAGAAGGAGCATATGTCAACAAAATAAAGATCACAAATAACAAACCCATAGCTAACATTAAACTGAAAGCTTTTCCTCTAAGAACTGGAATAAGACAAGGATGCCCATTCTCACCACTCTTACTTAACATAGTACTCGAAAGCCTAACCAGAACAATTGGACAAGAGAAAGAAATAAAGGGCATTCAAATTGGTAAGAAGGGAATCAAAGTGTGCCGATAACATGATCACATGATCTAATATATTGAAAACCTGAAAAGTAGTACCAAAAACTCTTAGAACTGATACATGAATTCAGTAAAATTGCACAAAATTAACATATAAAAAGCAGTAGTGTGCCGGGCTCGGTGGCTCAGCCTGTAATCCCGCACCTTTGGGAGGCTGAAGTGAATGGACTGCCTGAGTTCGTGGGTTCGAGACCCGCCTGGGCAGCGAGACCTCATCTCTACAATAAATCAAAAAAATCAGCTGGGCTAGTGGTAGTGCATGCCTGTAATTCCGGCTTCTTGGAAGGCTGAGGCAGAATGATCGCCAGAGCCCAGCAGGTGAAGGCTGCGGTGGCCGGGAGCGGCCACTGCACTCCAGTCTGGGCAACAGAGTGAGACTCCAACTCAAAAAAAACAAAAACAAAAACAAAAACAAAAACTAAATTAAAAGCAGTAGTGCTTCTATACATGAGCAATAAACTAGAGGAAAAGAAATCAAGAAAGCAATCTTACTTACAATGGCTACAAAAACAAACAAAAAAAAAACACTAGGAATAAATTCAACTAAGGAGATGAAAGATCTACAAAAACAATTACAAAACACTGATGAAAGAAACTGAACAGGTCAGCCGGGCTCCGTGGCTCAGCCTGTAATCCCGTGCGTTTGGGAGGCTGAGGTTGGTGGATTGCCTGAGCTCACGGGTTCGAGGCCCGCCTGGGCAGTGAGACCTCATCTCTACAATAAATCAAAAAATCAGCCGGGTGTGGTAGTGCATGCCTGTAATTCCGGCTACTTGGAAGGCTGAGGCGGAAGGATCGCCGGAGCCCAGCAGTTTGAGGCTGCGGTGGCCAGGAGCGGCCACTGCACTCCAGTCTGGGCGACAGAGTAAGACTCCAACTCAAAAAAGAAACTGAATAGGTCACAGAAAAATGGAAAGACATACCATGTTCAAGGAATGGAAGAATTAATAGTGAAAATGACCACACTACCAAAAGAGAGAAAAAGACTAAATAATTAGCAGGTTACTAGCCTAACTACAAAATATGGATGGATCATTCAGATAAGACTGTTAAGCTGGACACGGTGGCTCATGCCTATAATCCTAGCACTTTGGGAGGTAGAGGCAAGAGGATTGCCCGAGTCCAGGGGCTCGAGACGAGCCTGGGTAACTTGGCGAGACCTCATCGCTACAATAAATTAAAAAATTAGCTGAGCATGTTGGTGCATGCCTGTGGTTCTAGCTACTTGGAAGGTTGAGGTGGAAGGATCACCTGAGCCCAGCAGGTTAAGGATGCAGTGGCCATGAGCGTGCCACTGCACTCCAGCCTGGGTGACAGTGAAACTCCAACTAAAAAAAAAAAAAAAAAAAAAAGAATGTTGTTAATCTGTCAATGCACATGGAAAATAAAGAGATGTAGCCGGGCTCGGTGGCTCAGCCTGTAATCCCGCGCCTTTGGGAGGCTGAGGTGAGTGGATTGCCTGAGCCCGCGGGTTCAAGACCCACCTGGGCAGTGAGACCTCATCTCTACAAA
>NW_007056324.1:767027-781630 GCF_000164805.1 Carlito syrichta | reverse complement strand
GTGTGGTAGCGCGCGCCTGTAGTTCCAGCTACTTGGAGGGCTGAGGCGGAAGGATTGCCGGAGCCCAGCAGGTCGAGGCTGCAGTGGCCGGGAGCGGCCAATGCACTCCAGTCTGGGTGACAGAGTGAGACTCCAACTCAAAAGAAAAAAGAGATGTACTGGCTGAACCCAAGGAGTTCTGCAAGCGTTTTAAAGCTTTTTCTAAAAGACTGTATCCCTAAAATAGTAACAGAAATGGAATTGAATAAAAGTCCAACCAGAGCAAAACTCTCACACTTAATCATATCTTGCTCCCTGTGTTTCAAATTAAGCATCATATTCTGCTTTTATAATTTCAAGAATCTAAATATATAAACTCAGAGACATAACATTATAGCTATTTTCTCAACACTGGTGGCTACCATTCTACCCCATCTCTGAAATTAGGATGCTTCAAAGTTCTCACTCCTCTGGCAGAAAACAGCAGCCAAAACTCACTTGTCTGCTTCACTATGATCCACCAAGTCCATCTGTGAAGGAAGCAAAATATCTCTGACCATTACTTTGGGAGATGGTGAAAACTAAAGCAACCCTAACATCTAGAGTTAACCTGATACTATCAGCTAGGCCTTGGTGTCCTGGTGAAAATAATTTCACAGAATATCAACATAAGAAAGGCCATCCTATGACCATGATAGATCAAGACAAAAACAAGACCACACTGCAATCATATTTGAATATAGAAAAAAATATGAACATTGTCTAAACCACAAAAAGCTCAAACATCTCTTAATCTGGCTAATATAAATGAGTGCTTCATCTTTACCAGTTACAACTTTAACCTCCTCCTAGACAAGAAGAAGATATCCAAACACAGAATTCTCCCTATCCGCAGTAACTGACCTGGAGCAAAGTCCTATTTCCTTAAGCCTTCCCTTAAATCACCTGTTACAGGCCCCATTTTACAAGTACTTTCTTACATTCTTACTAAAAGGCCCTTCGCTTCTCCATGGTGTAGGTTCTCCCTAGACACTATGAGCAATTATATCTAACTTGTTCTACTACAGGTGGGTCCCTGGGACTCTTTGACTGGAGGACATCAACAAAAGGAAATAAGAATTCATGTCTAAAATTAAATACCTTAGCCGGGCTCGGTGGCTCAGCCTGTAATCCCATGCCTTTGGGAGGCTGAGGTGAGTGGATTACCTGAGTCCATGGGTTCGAGACCCGCCTGGGCAGGTGAGACCTCATCTCTACAATAAATCAAAAAATTAGCCGGGCGTGGTGGCGCGCGCCTGTAATTCCAGCTACTCGGAAGGCTGAGGCGGAAGGATCGCCAGAGCCCAGCAGGTCGAGGCAGCGGTGGCCGGGAGCGGTCACTGCACTCCAGTCTGGGCGACAGAGTGAGACTCCAACTCAAAAGAATAAAAAATAAAAAAATTAAATTAAATTAAATACCTCAAACTGCACACATCATCACTCTGCCTATCAGCATCTTTCTCCTCAAACTTTGCCTACCCTCCAAACAACCTCCTTTCTTGAATTGTTTTCTGAACTCTCTTTGTCTCCCTTTGAGTTCTCTGTTTCCCCATACCAGTTCTTCTCACCCAATAAATGCAGATGTTCTCCATATCCCTTAGCAGCTCTTTCAGTATCAATGGTTCTTACTTATTTTTGGTTCACAGTACTCCCTTTGAAAATCTAAGGTTGAAAATGAAAAACTAAGTTGGGCATGGTGGCTAATGCGTGTAATCCCAGCACTTTGGGAGGTGGAAGCAAGAGGACTGCCTGAGTCCAGGGGTTTGAGGCCTGTCTGAGCACCTTGGCGGGTCTCGAACCTGCAGGCTCAGGCAATCCACTCACCTCAGCCTCCCAAAGTGCGGGATTATAGGCTGAGCCACTGAGCCCAGCTAATTTTGATTTATTCTTCTGCAACAGATTAAATCGAAACATCATCTAGAGATTCCACCTCTAAGATGCCTTATATCTCTCTCCTCCTTGCCATCTCTGTCACAGTCCTAGTTTAGCCCCGCATTACCTCTTACCTACACCACGGCAATAGTTTTCTATAAGTGTTCTCCCTAAAGCATTACTCTAACCACATCACTCTATTAAAAATCTTTGGGCTACTGTCTCCCCATGCTCCACAGAATAAAAACTTAACTTAATATTCAAGGGCTTCCACAATTTGATGCTAATCAACCTTTCCAACCTAAATCTCACAACTCTCTTCTACACCCCTAAAACTCTTATCATATTGTATCCTTAATATGCCTCATAAATGGTCAATACCTTCCCTCACAAAAATCCAGTTTTTTAAAATACAACAAGGCCTGGCCAGGTGGCTCATGCCTATAATTCCAGCACTTTGGAGGCCAAGGTGAAAGACTGCCTGAGCCCACGGGTGTGAGACCAACCTTGGTAAGTTGGTGAGACCTCATCTCTACAATAAATCAAAAAATTAGCCGGGCACGGTGGCATGTGCCTATAGTTCCAGCTACCTAGAAGACTGAGGTGGAAGGATCATCTGAGCCCAGCAGGTCGAGGCTGCGGTGGCCGTGAGGGTGCCACAGCACTGCAGCCTGAGCTTCAGAGTGAGACTCCAACTCAAAAAATAAAAATAAAAAATAGGCCAGGTTCGGTGGCTCAGTCTATAATCCCAGCACTTTGGGAGGCTGAAGCGAGTGGACTGCCTGAGCCCATTGGTTCGAGACCAGCCCAGGTAACTTAGCGAGACCTCATCTCTATAATTTAAAAAAAAAAAAAAATTAGCCAGGCATGGTAATGCACACCTGTAGTTCCGGCTACTTAGAAAGCTGAGGCAGCTCAGCCTGTAATCCCAGCTCTTTGGGAGGCCAAGGTGAGTGGATTGCCTGAGCCCGTGGGTTCGAGACCCACCCAGGCAACTTGGCGAGACCTTGTCTTTACAATAAATAAAAAAATTAGCCAGGCATGGTAGTGCACACCTGTAGTTCCAGCTACTTGGAAGGCTGCGGCAGAAGGATCACCGGAGACCAGTAGGTTGAGGCTGTGGTGGTTGGGAGTGTGCTACTGCACTCCAGTTTGGGCGACAGAGTGAGACTCCAACTCAAAAAAAAAAAAAAGAAAAGAAAAGATAGCTGAAGCAGAAGGATCACGGGAGCCCAGCAGGTCGATGCTGAGGTGGCCATGAGTGTGTGCCACTACACTCCAGTCTAGGCGACGGAGTGAGACTCCAACTCAAACAAAAAAAACCAAAACACCAAAAAATAAAAAAAAAAATCTGTCAACACTAGGGCCTAAATTCTTACATGGCAAAAAGTGGCTGAAGCCAAGAATGCCCTCTCTGCTTCTTTACAATTCCCACTATTCCTTACTATCTTGTGCCTAGCAAACTTTCCTTCACTTAGCGTTTGTCTGACTATTTAGAAAATCTGAATTTGCAACCCTAAATACCTACCTATCCTGGCTGCCAGACCAACTTTCTAATTATACTACTCCTACTTTTAAGTAGTTTGGTAAAAACATGACCATATTATTGTTATTAGTGATGAAAAGAAAAATGTTGGCCATCCTTGCTGTTACTGCTTTGCTCACTGGGACCAAGGAATTCAGGAATTAAATGACTGTCCTTAGTGTGAGTGTTAGTTCACAGCACAGCATACAGAATCAAGCTACAGTATACTCTTTCAAAATATCTCTGTTTTTTGTTTTTTGTTTTTTTGAGTTGGAGTTTCACTCCATCGCCCAGACTGGAGTGCAGTGGCCGCGCCCGGCAACCGCAGCCTCGACCTGCTGGGCTCTGGCGATCCTTCCACCTCAGCCTTCCGAGTAGCCGGAATTACAGGCGCATGCTACCACGCCCGGCTGATTTTTGATTTATTGTAGAGATGAGGTCTCACTGCCCAGGCAGGTCTCGAACCCGCGGGCTCAGGCAATCAACTCACCTCAGCCTCCCAAAGGCGGGGGATTACAGGCTGAGCCACCGAGCCCAGCTGCTTTTTTTTTTTAAATAGAGACAGGGTCTCGTTATGTTACCTAGGCTGGTCTCAAACTCCTGGACTCAAGCAATCCTCTCACCTCAGTCTCCAAAAGTGCTTGGATTTCATGATAAGCCACCAAGCCCAGCCTGTTTGGTGTTTTTAGAGACAGAGTCTCTAATTCTGTCACCCAGGCTGAAGTACAGTGGTGGATTCATAGCTCACTGGAGTCTCTACCTCCTGGCCTTTAGTAACCCTCTTACCTCAGCCTCTTAAAGTGCTGGGATTACAGGCATGCACCCCCTCACTCAGCCCTCTGTCACTTTTATTCAGAAAGAATGACCCACTGCTTCATCAGACCATAGACTTTTACCCAGGCTGGAGTGCAGCGGCATGCTCACAGCTACCGCAGTTTCAACCTGCTGGGCTCAGGCAATCCTTCCACCTCAGCCTTCCAAGTAGCTGGAACTACAGGCACATACCACCACACCCAGCTAATTTTTTGATTTATTGTAGAGATGAGGTCTCGCCAATTTGCCCAGGCTGGTTTCAAACCAGTGGGCTCAGGCAATCCTCTCACTTCAGTTTCCCAAAGTGCTGGGATTATAGGCATGAGCCACCACATCCAGCCTAGACCTTCTTATGCTATTGGCACAAGTCAGTTACCCTGAAAGTGACCTGGCTTTTTAGCATTTGTATGCATCAGTCAAATGCTGATGACAATGACCACCCAAGAGAGAGAGAAACAGCTTCTAACCTGCAGATTAACAGGTTATTCTAGAATATGGATGGCTATGGGCATACTTTTCTTACTTAAACTATTTTATTAATGGGACTATTTCAACACATCACAACCTGAAAATACAATCTGATTCCCACCCCCCCACACATCCCAGAAATCTTCACATTATTATCCACAGATCCAATTGTTTAGAAAACATTCCTTTTTCAAACCAAGGAAAGTACTAAGAACACTGGAAAAGGTTTGGGATTCAATCTTTAAAAAAAATTTTTTTTGAGTCTGAGTCTTATTCTGACACCCAGGATGGGCTAGAGTACAGTGGCACCCTCATGGCCACCGCAGTTTCAATCTGTTGGACTCAGGAGATGCTTCTGCCTCAGCCTTCCATGTAGCTGAAACTACAGGCATGCACGACCACACTCAGCTAATTGTTTTTGGATTTATTGTAGAGACAAGGTCTCGCCAAGTTGCCCAGGCTGGTCTTGAACCCCTGAGCTCAAGCATTCCAAAGTGCTGGGATTACAGGCATGAGCCACTGTGCCTGGCCTGGATTCAATCTTAATCACTACTAGTATTTGTGAATCAGTAAGATATTGCTAACTAGGAGTACTTCTCAGATGCACACAGCTACCTTCTCAGCACCAGATAGTACCACTCCCACTTTTACAGATGCAAAAACAAAGGCACAAATAAGGGAATCAATTGTCAAATGTCACAACAGTCAGAGAACAGCAGTGTTCCTAGTGTCCTGCTGGAAGCTAAGCAAGTTCTGGAAGCTAAGCAAAAGAAACAAACACTAACTATAAAATGAAAACAGAGCCAGGTGTGGTGGCTCACATCTGTAATCCCGGCGCTTCGGGAGTCTGAGGCAAGAGGATTGCCTTAGTCCAGAGGTTTGAGACCAGCCTGGGAAAATTGGTGAGACCGTCTCCACAATAAATCAAAATAATCAGCCAGGTGTGGTGCCGTGTGCCTGTGGTTCCAGCTACTTGGAAGGCTAAGGCGAAGAAAGGATCACCTGAGCCTAGCAGGTCAAAGTTGTGGTGGCCAAGAGTGTGCCACTGCACTCCAGTCTGGACGACAGAATGAGACTTTGACTCAAAAAAAAAGAAAGAAAACAGCCCCCCTAAACACTTTAAGTCATGAGGATATATAGGAAAAAAGGTCGGTATTAAGAGTAGGTTAAATTATTACTTAACACGCTTGCTTTCAAAATAGTGTCAATAAATTCAAGAAGCAGGAAACTATGATGATTAATTCAGTTTATAGTTCAGCAACATTTGTTGGGCTAAACACTACGATGCAAGCATGTGTGGGGATTGGAATGAACTCTTTCAACGAACTCTTCCAAGCAGGAGATTCTTTTTCTACTCCAAGCAACAACAGTTCTCAAACCAAGAGTGGGCAGCCTGAGAGGAAAAGGAAGTTTTATGGAGGCTTCTTACCACTACTTAGTTTTGAAAGGTTTCTGTATAAGACAAGTAACCTTCAACAGAAGAGGAAATGAAAGCTTGGCTCCAACCACCATAGTATTATTTCCTTCCTTAAAACTGTTGAAATTTTTGCCTATGTCCTTTTATAAACAGATACTTCTCCTAGTACTAAAGACTTTTCATACAGAGCAACCTTCTCAGTTTAAATTGGTTCAAAATGTATTTCCATCCAATGCCAATTTACTCAGCCATTCTGACTTTTACATATGTCTTTAGGCAGGCAGATAACATCTGAATTTTCACGATTATGTGTCTTAAATGATGCTCTGGGCATTATTATTCCCTAAGTCTTTCAACTGAGTGCTCACACTTAAAAAGCAACATAGAGGTCAAAAGAACCTCCAGAAGCAGCATATCCAGAGGGCAAGGGGCCCAAAGAAATATACTCCTCACCTTAGCTTCCCAAAGTGCTGGGATTATGGGAAAAAAAAGAAAAGAAAAGAAAAGAAATACACCCCTGCTGTGTGCAGTGGCTCATGCCTGTAATCTCAGCACTCTGGAAGGCAGAGGCAAGAGCCCACGGGTTTGAGACCAGCCTGGGCAACTTGGTGAGACCTCATCTCTATAATAAATCAGAAAATTAGCCAGGTGTGGTGGCACACGCCTATAGTCCCAACTACTTGGGAGACTGAGGCAGAGGGATCACCTGAGCCCAGCAGGTTGAGGCTGTGGTGGCCACGAGCGTGTCACTGCACTCCAGCCTGGGTGATGGAGTGAGATTCTGTCTCCAAAAAATAAAAAATAAATATACACCTTTGAAGACTTATCAGAAAAAAAACGTAGAAATGAGAAAAGGAGCAGACAAAGAGAGAAGTCATCAACATGAGAGCATGGAATGGAGAGAAAGGCAATTCCCTCCCTAACAAAACTGATGGAGAAACAAAGCACTGAGAGGTTCTAGAGCATATGAAGCCATCTTCCAGTACATGGGGGAAAGCTGATGCCCCCTCAGACACTTACCGTGTTGCATTTTGTGCCACACACCACTTGCCTATGATTCAACCACTGAGATGCAAACACTTTGTTAAGGGTCCCAAGGTGAAACTCTCTTTCCTTCAGGAGACTGGGAAGCTGCTGTGCTGCATAACCATGCAACACTCGAAAGTAGTTGGTTTCATTCTGTAACCTGACTTCCCGATTCTTCAGATAGTACACCAAGGATCTCTTCACTGGAGGGAGTCTTTTCCTTTTATGAAGTGAGTGATCCCAGCCATACTGTGGAAAGCAACATTAGAAATCAGGGCTTTGGCTACCTTTCTTGAGTATAAGAGATCCTACTGTATTACAGAAATCACCAAGAACTATCCTGCAGGATTTACATACATCAGAAATACAAATACAAGAGAACAAGAATCTCAATCCAGAAAGCCCAGTTTAACTCTTGCAACACTGAAAAGATATGGCTCATAGTCAAACTTACCTATGAATTACAAAGGCTGAAAGTCAAGGGAATGGAAGAAAGGAACAAGCTAAAAGGCTTACTAGACCTTTTATGAGTGAAGGATTCAGATCCCCTAAGCTATCTTTGATAGGGAAAACAATGAGGGGCCCAGTAACGCCTATACTGACCTGGGCTGCACCCAGCCTCCTTCTCCCTCTCAGCCTGTCCTCCCCGTGGAGCATGAAGGGTACAGCCGAAGGAGCCAGATTAGGGTCCCAGGTCTTCCAGATACACTATTAATGGCCGCTCCTCGGTCATTGCCCGCTCTCCAAGCAGTTAGAGAATTCGAATAATCAAACACCAACGGGGCGGTGGGCACAGGAAATTAGAGTTCGAATCCAAGTACAAGAAGGACTTCCTCTCCAAAGGGGGCGACAGAGATGATACGTGGGAATTGCTTTCTTCTAGGGGCCCATGTGCCAAAACGCCCAGCTCACGGCTTGGGTATCCATAGAGAAACTCCTTCCTCGATGAAGAGCGCAATCATTTCAGCGTCCCTTCTAGTGGACTTCACTTTCCCTCCTAGTATCTCCTAGGACATCGATTTTGTTCTCGATTCTCCTAAACTCCGGTTTCCCCTTACTCCAAAGTCAAGATTCTGGTTTCTCTTCACGCCTTATTCCTGGCCGCCGGCTTCCCGCGAAAAATACCACTACTGAGTTCCCCTTTAGTTCCACACCACTCTGGCTACCTGCTCTCCAGTGAGCTCCTGAGGGTCCAGCCCTGACTCTACAGGCCAGGGCCCCATTCCTGTCCCTCTCTGACTACAAACCTAGAACCCTGATTCCTGTCCCCGGACCCTAACGTCCTTGGTGTCTCAGCCTCATCACCTAGGTCTCGGCCTGTTAGCCCTCACCTGCAAGCCCTGAGCGTCGCTCCCGGCTCCCGGCGAGGCGGGCGCTTTCCGCTTCCTGCTAACTGCTTTCCGGGCCATAGTGGGCAACGCCGCCGCGGCCCCGCAGCCACATGGGGCGGGGGAAGCAAGGGGTTGCAGGACTGCGGGTCATATACTGGGCCCCGGGGCCGCGCACCTTAGTGCGCCCGGCCCGGAAAATGGCCCAGACCCGAGGCGGCAGTAGAAAAATGGGATGTGGACAGAAGGGAAAGAAGGAGGGAGGACTGTAGCCGGGAAAGGGAAGAGGAAAGGGAAACAGGAACGGGAGGCTTTCCGACGACGGAGTCTGGAAAGGACGGCGAGCGGCTAGAACCAAAACACCCCTCCCCCGCCCGCCGTCACTCTTGCGCAGGCGCACTCCGCAGCGTGTCGCCACGGTGACGTAACCGGAAAGAGAGGGGCGGGATTTAGGGCCGGAGGCGCGTTCGTCGCAGTTGCCTGGCCGCCGCTAGAACTTTTCTTGTTGTCTCTTGGCGGCCGCCGGAAGTGGGTGAGCAGAGGCCCAGCGAATCTGGCTTCTGGCCGCCGACCTCGAACCCCCCAGCCCGCCAGTCCCAGGCACCCAGAAGTGAGGACGACCACCCCTGCCGCTGGAAGGAGTTCCTCACAGCACGCGCCTTTACCCAGATGCCCCCGCTGGTTACTTCCCATCTAGAACCAAACACGCTATGCCCTGGATCCAAGGGCTGGACGCTACAGGGGGACCCCAGCCCTCAAAACGGAGCCTAGGTTAGAAGCCAGAGCAGCATGTCCAGGCTTTCCCGCCACAGAGAAGTTGCCTGGCACAGCCAACCCAGGCCGTCCCACGGACCCTGGCTACCTTCTCCCCATCCCTAGGGAGCCCGCAGGCTCCGGTCTTGCTCCTCCTCCTGACCCTTTCTCCTGTCCGATCCGCAGCAGCCTCTCAGTCGACCATGACTGCCTTTATGATTCCATGGCCTACCACCAAAGCCAACATGGTCTTTTGTGCTTTGTGAAGTAGACCTCACGCTGTAATTAATCTGTCACTGCCTGCCTCACTCTTAGAGCTCAGGTTGCATCTCCGTTAGGGTAGATTAGAAATTATGAATCAGAGAAGAGAGTGGTCATTTTTGGCTTGCTAGCCCAGTTAATGGCTGGCATTGGACACCAAACAAGAGATCTTCATCAGGATCACCCTTGCCTCCGTTTTCAGAAGATCCTGAAGGAATGTGACTGCCAGCCACCACTTTCCTCAGGCAAAGAGGAAGCAGGATGTTCTTTCTTGGGGCTGACTGGCTTCAGGCTGTGGTGCCCAGTTACCTGCTGATCCCTTCAGGCTTCAGGTCTCATTACCTCCAGGGAGCTCTGGGGACCCATCTGAAGTTCTGCCTACAAGGAGATTTGTATTTGTTTTCCAAGCTGAACCAAAGACCAAGTTGAGACAGGGTCCTCTGCCATGCCACTGACTTCTATTGCTACCTTATAATTAATCTGTCACTGCCTGCCTCACTCTCAGAGCTCAGATTGCATCTTCATTAGGGTAGGTTAGAAATTATGAACCACAGGAAAGAGAGTGGTCATTTTTGGCTTGCCAGCCCAGTTAATGGCTTGCTTGGGCAAGCCTGTCCCTTTAGAGACAAGCACAAAATGGATGGGTCAGGAGTGGGACAGCTACCTCTTTGGAGTTTGTTCTAGTTCTGCCTTGCCTCACAATGCTCTGGATGACCTTTTGTGCAAGAGTCCGGAATCCTTTGAGACCCTCTAGGCTCAGGCTGGACTGGGCTGTGCCAGTGTCAGAGGAGTCCACTGGACATTGCTGCAGGCTTATTCTTAAGTGTGGTGTACTTCATCTTGACATCCCCAAATGTACCTCACAGCAGAGTTCATTATTTCTATGGAAATGAAATAGAATGAAAGCCCATTTGGAAGTTTAAAAGTTCACAGTTACAGCTAGGTAGCCTGTAATCCTAGTGCTTTGGGAAGCTGAGGTGGGAGGATCATTTGAGGCCATGAGTTCAAGACTAACCTGATGACAGTAAGACCCGTATCCTCTCTCCATTCTCTCCATCTCCTTTTTTTTTTTTTTAATTTGAGTTGGAGTCTCACCCTGCTGCTCAGGCTGGAGTGCAGTGGCACGCTCATGGCTACCCCAGTGTTAACCTGCTGTGCTCCAGTGATCCTTCCGCCTCAGCCTTCCAAGTAGCTGGAATTACAGGCGCATGCTACTACACCTGGCTAATTTTTTATTTATTGTAAAGACAAGGTCTCACCAAGTTGCCTGGGCTGGTCTTGAACCCGCAGGCTCAGGCAATCCACTTGCCTCGGCCTTCCAACGTGCTGGGATTACAGGCTGAGCCACTGAACCCGCCTTTTTTTTTTTTTAGAAACAAGATCTCACTCTAGTCCTGACTGGAGTGCAGTGGTGTGATCATAGCTCACTGCAGCCTCCAACTCCTGGGCTCAAGCAATCCTCCTGAGTAGCTGGGACTACAGGCGCACATCACCATACCCAGCTAATATTTTATTTTTCGTAGAAACAAAGTCTCACTATGTTGCCCAGGATGGTCTCAAACTCCTGGGCTCCAGTGATCCTCTCACCTCAGCCACCCAAGGTGTTGGGATTACAGGCATGAGCCATTGTGTCTAGCCAAAAAAAAGTTTTTAACTTAAAGTTCACAATTGCTTTTTTTAAAATTTTTTTTTTTGAATTGGAGTCTCACTCATCCAGGCTGGATTGTAGTTGCATGCTCCTGGCCACTGCAGCCTCAACCTGCTGGGCTCAGGCGATCCTTCCACCTCAGCCTTCCAAGTAGCCGGCACTACGGGCATACGCTACCACAACCAGGTAATTTTTTTACTTATTGTGGAGACGAGGTCTCATCATGTTGCCCAGGCTGGTCTCGAACCTGTGGGCTCAGGCAGTCCTCTCGCCTCAGCCTCCCAAAGTGCTGGGATTATAGGTTTGAGCCACCACAACTGGCCAATTTTTTTTTTTTTTAAGCCAGGATTTATTGAGAGGACAGAAAAGCTCCCACAGTGGGAGTGGACCCGAAGGGTCGCCTCAATTTTTTTTTTTTAGTTAAGAGTCTCTCCGGCCCAGACTGGAGTGCAGTGGCACATTTATGGCTACTGCAGCCTCGACCTGCTGGGCTCAGGTGATCCTTCTCACCCTTCTAAGTAGCTGGAATCACAGGCATGCACCACCATACCTGGCTAATTTTTTTATTTATTGTAGAGACAAAGTCTCGCCAAGTTGCCCAGTCTGGTCTCAAACTCTTAGACTCAAGCATTCCTCTCACCTCTGCCTCCCAAAGTGCTGAGATTACAGATGTGAGCCACCATGCCCAGTTTACAATTGCTTTTAATAGACTGATAATACCAAGTTTCGTAAAATGGTAGAATAACTGGAACTGTCATACATTGTTAGTGGGCATATAATTTGGTACAACCAATTTGGAAAAATTTATGGCAGTACTTACTAAAACTAAATGTGTACTTAATGTTCTGATCCAGCATTTCTAATTCTGAGTTATAAACTCACAGAAATAAGTGTTTATGTCCACTAAAAGGCATGTATAAGAATAGTCATAGAGCCAGGCTCGGTGGCTCAGCCTGTAATCCCATGCCTTTGGGAGGCTTAGGTGAGTGGATTGCCTGAGCCTGCGGGTTCGAGACCCGCCTGGGCAGGCGAGACCTCATCTCTACAATAAATCAAAAAAATTAGCCAGGCGTGGTAGCATGCGCCTGTAGTTCCAGCTACTTGGAAGGCTGAGGCAGAAGGATCGCGGATCCCAGCAAGTCGAGGCGGCCACCGCACTCCAGTCTGGGTGACAGTCAGACTCCAACTCAAAAAAAAAAGAGCCGGGCTCGGTGGCTCAGCCTGTAATCCCACGCCTTTGGGAGGCTGAGGTGAGTGGATTGCCTGAGCCCGCGGGTTCGAGACCCGCCTGGGCATCGAGACCTCATCTCTACAATAAATCAAAAAATCAGCCAGGTGTGGTAGCGCATGCCTGTAATTCCGGCTACTTGGAAGGCTGAGGTGGAAGGATCGCCAGAGCCCAGCAGGTCGAGACTGTGGTGGCCAGGAGTGGCCACTGCACTCCAGTCTGGCCGACAGAGTGAGACTCCAACTCAAAAAAAAAAAAAGAATAGTTATAGCAATTTTATTCATAAGTCTTCAACTGGAAATAGTTATATGTCAACAGTAGGAAAGATAAATGGTGGTATAGTCACACAATGGGATATTGCATAGTCGTGGTAGCTCAAGCCTGTAATCCCAGCACATTGGGAGGCCAATGTGTGAGGATTACCTGAGCTCAGGGGTTTGAGACCAGCCTAGGTAACTTGGTGAGAACTCATCTCTACAGTAAATCAAAGGCTTGGTGCAGTGACACAAGCCTGTAATCTCAGCACTTGGGACTGTGAGGTGAGAGGATTGCCTGAGCCCACGGTTCGAGACAAGCCTGGGCAACTTGGCAAGAGCTTATCTCTACGATAAGTCAAAAAATTAGCTGGACGTGGTAGCACACGCCTGTAGTTCCAGCTTCTTGGAAAGCTGAGGTAGACGTATCGACTGAGCCCAGCAGGTCGAGGCAGCGGTGACCATGAGCATGCCACTGCTCTCCAACCTGTGTAACAGAGTGAGACTTCAACTCAAAAAAAAAAAAGCAGTGCTACACATGGATGCTGTGAAAGTTGATCCTATGAATTGGGTAATTCTTGGGAATTTAGTCATCTACTAAAACATCAGCGAGGCTGTGGAAAAAGCACCCAGGTTACATAATGTTGCTCCAGGAATGTAAAGCTCTGTAAGCCTGGTTGCTGAAACTGCCTGCTTTAGTCTGAAACCAGCTTTATCTAATAACTGCTGAAACAATTTGCTGTGACACTAAGAATAGTTTTACCCATTGCTATCATTTACCAATGAAACTTACCAGTCCCCCAAAACCTTACTGTTGTCTACGATTTTCCTTGAAGAGCAATAAGTAACATTTTTTTTTTACAAAACTTCCAATTTTGTGTCCTTTGCATGTATGTCAGTCTGCATTTATGCCCCCAATTACAATATTTCTTCACAAAATATTTAAATTTCAGAAATTCCCCTCTATATTTTGATTTCTACAAAACTTTATAGATGCATTTTACGATGTTGAGTGAAAAAAATCATGCCTATAATCCCAGCACTGTGGGAGGCTGAGGCAAAAAGATTGCCTGAACCCAGGAGTTCAAGAGCAGCCTGGGCAACTTGGTGAGACCTCGTCTACACAATTAAAAAAAGAACTAGCCAGGTGTGGTAGCGTGTGCCTGTAGTTCCAGCTACTTGGAAGGCTGAAGCGGAGGAGTTGTCCGAGCCCAGCAGGTCGAGGCTACAGTGGCCGTGATCATGCCACTGCACTCCAGCCTGGGTGACAGAGTGAGACTCTGACTCAAAAAAAAAAAAACAAAAAAAACACACAAAGTAATTTCTAATTATAATTAGTGAATGCGTAATTCCATTTTTTATGCAATGCAAAAACAGTCACACCTGATCAATGATAATAGAAGTCAGAATAGTCATTACCTTTGTGGGAATGGGGGGGTTACTAACTGGGAGAGGACCTCAGGGAAACTTCTACTGTCCTGGAAATTTCTATATCTTGATCTGCGTAGTGATTATAATGGTGTTTATATGCGTAAATTTTTTTTTTAGTTGGAGTCTCACTCTGTCGCCCAGGCTGGAGTGCAATGGCACACTCATGGCCACCATAGCCTGGACCTACTGGGCTCGGGTGATCCTTCTACCTTAGCCTTCCAGATAGCTAGAATTACAGATACATGGCACCATGCCCAGTCAATTTTTTGATTTATTGTAGAGGTGAGGTCTCGCTAAGTTGCCCAGGCTGGTCTTGAACTTGTGGGCTCAGTCAATCCTCTCACCTCAGCCTCCCAAAGTGCTGGGATTACAGGCTGAGCCACTGAGCCCGGCTTGTACATTTTTTTTAGAGATGGGGTCTTGCTGTGTGGCCCAGGCTGGTCACAAACTCCTAGGCTCAAGTGATCATCCAACCTCCTGAATAGCTGGGACTACAGGGCTCCATATTTCCACAACCCCCCCCCCCAGCTTGATCCTCTTTACTTTTTAAGAGATAATCAA
>NW_007056324.1:765500-767007 GCF_000164805.1 Carlito syrichta | reverse complement strand
ACTGGAGTGCAGTGGCCGCTCCCAGCCACCGCAGCCTTGACCCACTGGACTCCAGCGATCCTTCCGCCTCAGCCTTCCAAGTAGCCGGAATTACAGGTACGCGCTACCACGTCCGGCTGATTTTTGATTTATTGTAGAGATGAGGTCTTGCTAAGTTGCCCAGGCGGGTCTCAAACCCACGGGCTCAGGCAATCCACTCACCTCAGCCTCCCAAAGACGCGAGACTACAGGTTGTGCCACCAAGCCTGGCTGGGAGGAAAATTTTTAAACTTCATTCACTGGCTGAAATTAACCTGAAGCGGACATTGAATTCATCACTTTGCCCTCAGCACTACAAATAAAACAATACTATCTAGATATATGAAAGCCTGGGAATCAACTTTGTCTCTCCCTATTCTCAGACCCTCTCCTCACACATACTCACACTTATACTCTGTCGCCCAATTCTGTTTATTTTAGCTCCTATGTAACTTGATTCTATTAACATCTCCAAATCAGCCACATCTTATATTCTCCCTTCTTTTCAGCTCCAGTCATACCGGCACTCTTTCATTCTTCCTAACCAATCCTCCTGCTGCCGGGCCTGGTCCTCTTTCCATCTCTCTGTGTTATTGTAATACCTAGTTATCCCTCTGATCTCTCTCTCTCTTTTTTTTTTTTTTTCTGAGTTGGAGTCTCACTCTGTCATCCAGACTGGAGTGCAGTGGCCGCTCCCAGCCACCGCTGCCTCAACCTGCTGGGCTCCGGTGATCCTGCCGCCTCAGCCTTCCGAGTAGCCGGAATTACAGGCATGCGCTACCACGCCCTGATGATTTTTTGATTCGTTGTAGAGATGAGTTGCTCAGGCGGGTCTCGAACCTGCGGGCTCAGGCAATCCACTCACCTCAGCCTCCCAAAGGCGCGGGATTACAGGCTGAGCCACCGAGCCCGGCTCTTTTTTTTTTTTTTTTGACTCGAGGTCTCAGTCTTTTGCCCAGGCTGGAGTGCAGTGCCACGCTCACAGCCACCACAGCCTCGATCTGCTGGGCTTGGGCAATCCTACCATCTCAGCCTTCCAAGTAGCTGGAACTACAGGCGCGCTGCCATGCCTGGCTATTGGATTTCATTGAAAACATTGTTTCCTTAGGAAAGCTCCCTGGCCTCATTGACTAATTATAATTCCCACCCATTATTAGGTTTCATGGTACTATATGTTTCTCCTTTGCAGCACTTATCACAATTAGAATTTTGCATTTGTTTGAGGATTATTTAATTAACACCTGTGTCCCCACTGGAATGTAAGCTCCTTGAGAACAGGGATGATGGCTAGTTTTGCTCCCATTGTATCTCTAGTGTCTAGCACATGCTTGCACCAAACACAAAGTTGTTGAATAAATGAATAAATGTTGAAAACGTCTCCCAAGATTAAGAAATGTCCCAGCCGGGCTCGGTGGCTCAGCCTGTAATCCTGCACCTTTGGGAGGCTGAGGTGAGTGGATTGCCTGAGCCTGCGGGTTCGAGACCCGCC
>NW_007056324.1:761280-765304 GCF_000164805.1 Carlito syrichta | reverse complement strand
AGGGCGAGGCGGCGGTGGCCGGGAGCAGCCACTGCACTCCAGTCTGGGCGACAGAGTGAGACTCCAACTCAAAAAAAAAAAGAAAAAGAAAAAGAAATGTCCCTTATTTGTCCACTCATTCCAACATTTAATAAGAATAATTCATTACTAGCTAATAATTTCTTAGACTCGAGCATCACATTTTTTGTGACCTGGTTCTCTCCTATCATCATCCATCCTTCAGCCTGGCTAAGATGCTTTTCTCCTGTGCTCCACAGGAACTGTTCATGGATAATTAATAACATTGTTTTATAATGGTTTATTTTCATGTCTGTTTCTCCCACTAAGTTGGGAGCTACTTGAAGGTAGGGACCACCCTTGTTCACCTCCATATTCCTAATGCCTGAGAAACCTCCTAGCATGTTTTATACCTTCCTTAAATGTTTAATGACTGAATGAAAAGTAAATATATATTTTACAAAGTCCTCTAAGTACGTTAACAGTAGGATTAAAAATAAACTATTGGGAAGAGGTTGTATGATAAGCATAATGTGGCAATAGCTTGATTCCAGAATCTTTGATATGTCTATTTACTTATCTAAAATAGTTTTTTTCCCGGTGGGCACTGTGGTGCATGTCTATAATCCCAGGGTTTGAGACCAGCTTGGTCAACTTGGTAAAACCTCATCTCCACAATAAATCAAAATATTAGCTGGAAAGGTGGTGCGTGCCTGTACTTCCAGCTGCTTGGAAAGCTGAGGTGGAAGGTTCTCCTGAGCCCAGTGGGTCAAGGCTGTGGTGGCCATGAGTGTGCCACTGCTCTCCAGTGACAGAGTAAGACTCCAACTCAAAGAAAGTGAAATGAAATAATAAAATAATAATCTTCTTTTCTTTTTTTTTCTTTTTTTGAGTTGGAGTCTCACTCTGTCACCCAGGCTGGAGTGCAGTGACACACTCCCAGCCACCGCAGCCTCTACCCGCTGGGCTCTGACGATCCATCCGCCTCAGCCTTCCAAGTAGCTGGAACTACAGGCATGCACTATCACGCCTGGCTAATTTTTGATATATTGTAGAGACGAGGTCTCGCAACGTTGCCCAGATGGGTCTCGAACCCGTGGGCTCAGGCAATTCACTCTCCTCTGCCTCCCAAAGTGCTGGGATTACAGGCTGAGTCACCGAGCCTGGTCAATAATCTTCTTTTCTTTTCTTTTTTTTTGAGTTGGAATCTTACTCTGTCGCCCAGACCAGAATGCAGTGGCACACTCCCGGCCACCGCAGCCTCGACCTGCTGGGCTCCGGCGATCCTTCCACCTTAGCCTTCTGAGTAGCCAGAATTACAGGCATGCACTACCATGCCCAGCTGATTTTTTGATTTATTGTAGAGATGAGGTCTCGCCAAGTTGCCCAGGTGGGTCTCGAACCCGCGGGCTCAGGCAATTCACTCACCTCAGCCTCCCAAGGCGCGGGATTACAGGCTGAGCCACCCAGCCCGGCCAATCTTATTTTCATAGTTACAAAATAAACATGTTCAGAGTAGAAGCTTGGAAAGCAAAGGAAGAAAATAAAGATGTTTTAAAAATCACCTGTATTTGGAAGGCTGAGACAAGTGGATTGCCTGAACCCACGGGTTCGAGACGAGCCTGGACAACTTGTTGAGACCTCATCTCTACAAAAAATAAAAACTTAGCCGGGCGTGATAGCACATGCCTATAGTTCCAACTACTTGGAAGGCAGAAGGATCACCAGAGCCCAGTAGGTTGACCTGGGGTGGCCATGAGTGTACCACTGTACTCCAACCTGGGTGACAGCATAAGACTCCAACTCAAAAAAAAAATTAAATTAAAATAACCTATAATTTCACCCTCTAGAGATAACTATTGTTTACATCTTTGTTTTTTTGAGTTGGAGTCTCACTCTGTTGCCCAGTCTAGAGTGCAGTGGCGTACTCACGGCCACCGCGGGCTCTACCTGCTAGGCTTAGGCAATTCTTCTGCCTCAGCCTTCCCAGTAGCTGGAACTTCAGATGCGCTCCACCATGCTTGGCTCAATTTTTAAATTTATTGTAGAGATGAGGTCTCACCAAGTTGCCCAGGTGAACCCATGAGCGAGTAGATTGCTTAAGACTGCAGGTTCAAGACCCGCCCAGGCAACTTGGTGAGACCTCCTCTCTACAATAAATCAAAAATTAGTCGGGTGTGGTAGCACGCACACCTAGTTCTGACTCCTTGGAAGGCTGAGGCGGCAGGATCGCCGGAGCCCAGCAGGTCGAGGCCGTGGTGGCCGGGAGCGTGCCACTGCCCTCCAGCCTGGGTGACAGAGTGAGACTCCAACTCAAAAATAAATAAATAAATAAAAACCCAGCAGTGATAATCTGCTCACCTTTACCCCTCCATTTCAATTCTTGTGACCATTTCATCACAATGCAATGTGCTGGAGGCCCATCAATAGGCTGGATACCCAGGACCTGTACCTGTTACCTTCTCTGTGGGTGGTCTTGCCAGGAAAAATAAACAATAAGAAACACTCTTAAATGTCTTGGACAAATTGAGTCGTGTTATATTTGCCTAGTAACAGTAATTCCTCTTGTTTATTTGCATAGATTTCCTGGAACAGACAAAGCAGATGTTACCACAATTCCCTGTACAATTTCTACCCTTCATGTGTTTGAGCTAATTAACTATTCTTGCTAGCAAAAAGGCAAATGAGAGCTCAGAAGGAAAACATTTATGTTAGGAAAAAGTATTTGAGATTTCAACTCATAACACGTAGTAAAAACATAGCGAGGAGAGAGACTTGAAGAACATAAGAGCATGAGATTTTAGAGGCATGTGAATGGTAATTACTTTACCCACTGCAAAAATATATTTTTTAGATCCTGGAACATAGGTTATTAAAAGTGGAATATATTGTAGAGATAGCTCATCTCTCCCTCCCTCACCCTCCCTCCCCACTCCTCCACCTTAATAGAGATGGGGTCTCTGTTGCCTAGACTAGAATGCAGTGGTGCAATCATAGCTCACTGCATTCTCGAACATCAGAGTACAGGAAATCCTCCAACCTCAGACTCCTGAGAAGCTAGAGGACCACAGGTAAGCACCACCACGCTTGGCTTATCTCATGTTTTTGTTTGTTTTTGGGTCAGAATCTCACTCTGTCTCCCAGGCTGGAGTGCAGGAGTACAGTTGCATTATCACGGTTACCATGGACTTGACCTTCTGGGCTCAGGCAATCCCTTGACCTCAGCCTTCCAAGTAACTGGAATTACAGGTGTGCGCCACCATGCCCAGCTAATTTTTTGATTTATTGTAGAAACAAAAGTCTCGAAGTTGTCCAGCCTGATCTCAAACCCATGAGCTCAGGCAATCCTCTTGCTTCTGCCTCTCAAAGTGCTGGGATTACAGGCATGAGCCACCATGCCTGGCCTCCTGGCTCATCACTTAAATTAATTATTTTAAAGAAAGCTAAGTCCCAAAAAGCCTAGTTATGTAGCCAGGCAACAGAATGAGTCAGAACAGGAACCCAGAACTCTGATCTATATAATTTTCAACAGTGCCACATTAAACATCTGGGTCCTGTTGAAGTTGCAAGTGTTATTTATTTTAGCAGTTTCCTTATATTATCATGTTTTATCCAGAACCTGAAACTTTTTTTTTTTTTTTTGAGTTGAAGTCTCACTCTGCTGCCCAGGCTGGAGGGCAATGGCACGCTTAACCTGCTGGGTTCAGGCGATCCTTCTGCCTCAGCCTTCCAAGTAACTGGAATTAAAGGCCCACACCACTATGTCCAGCTAGTTATTTATTTATTTATTGTAGAGATGAGGTCTCGCCAAGTTGTCCAGGCTGGTCTCGAACCCATGGGCTCAGCCAATCCTCTCCCCTCAGCCTCCCAAAGTGCTGAGATTATAGGCGTGAGCCATGGCGCCCAGTCCCTGAAACTATTTTGACAGCAGAAATTTTATTTCTATATTTTATGTAAAACTTGGCACACACTGTTAGAATTTGTGTTAAGTACAGAACAAAAAACTTCTTTCTTTTTTTTTTTTTTG
>NW_007056324.1:757317-761260 GCF_000164805.1 Carlito syrichta | reverse complement strand
CCCAGACTGGAGTGCAGTGGCCGCTCCCGGCCACCACAGCCTCGACCCACTGGGCTCCAGTGATCCTTCCGCTTCAGCCTTACAAGTAGCTGGAACTACAGGCGCACACCACTATGCCCGTCTAATTTTTTGATTTATTGTAGAGATAAGGTCTCGCCAGGTTGCCCGGGCGGGTCTCGAACCCGTGGGCTCAGGCAATCCACTCACCTCAGCCTCCCAAAGTGAAGGATTACAGGCTGAGCCACCGAGCCCGGCCAAAAAAATTTATTTCCTCCCTCCCTCCCTCCCTTCCTTACTCTCTCTTTCCTTTTCTTTCTTTGTCTTTTAGAGGCAGGATACCACTTTGTACCCCAGACTACACTCATCTCCTGGGCTCAAGGGATCCTCCTGCCTCAGCCCCTGGAGTAGCTGGGACTACAGGTACATGCCACCATGTCCAGTACAGATAATTTCTAATCATTTAGGAATGATTAATGGAGTTTGCAAAATTTTGAGGATCCTTGTTTTCTCTTCCTCCTGTTAAATAATCTTTTATCTGTAACTTCAATAAAATGAGAAAGCAAAGGAAGAGATAAACCTTTTATTCTTAATAAGCTCAAGTAATTTGTTTGGATAAAAGATAAAAGAAAAATAGTTAATTGGAAAAAAAGTATCTTATGATGTCATTCTACCTACTTCTTTCATACTTTTCCCAAATGCCTAATTGGGGGTTAAATATAAACACAAGGATATAACTTGCCAGTTTTGGTGATGAATCTTCCACCACCCGTATTTTTTGACTCAAGTACAAGACAAAACACATAGACATCAACTTATGATAGAAAAATAAATTGTTACAAAATAGAATTAAGAAAGTTTTCTCTTTTTTTTGAGTCAGAGTCTCACTGTTGCCCAGGCTGGAGTGCAGTGGCATACTCACTGCCACCGCAGCCTCGACCTGCTGGGCTCAGGTGATCCTTCTGCCTCAGCCTTCCAAGTAGCTGGAACTACAGGCGCACGCTACCACGCCCGGTTGATTTTTTGATTTATTGTAGAGATGAGGTCTCGCTGCCCAGGCGGGTCTCAAACCCCCGGGCTCAGGCAATCCACTCACCTCAGCCTCCCAAAGGCGTGGGATTATAGGCTGAGCCACCGAGCCCAGCTTAGACAACATTTTTGCTGTTAATAACATAAATGACAAATGTCAGGAAATATTTGTAAAAACGATGATCAGAAATAGGTCTGACGTGATGACTCATACCTGTAATCCCAGCACTTTGGGAGGTTTAGGTGGGAGGATCACTTGAGGCCAGGAGTTTGAGACCAACTTAGGCAATATAGCAGGACGAAGACTCCACAAAAAAAAAAAAATTAGCCACATATGTTGGTGCATACCTGTAGTTCCAGCAGATGGATCGCCTAAGCCCAGGAGGACAAGACCGTGGTGAGCTATGAAGTAAGCCATGATTTCACCACCACCCTCCAGCCTGGGTACAAGAGTGAGAGTCCGACTCAAACAAGTAAAAATTAAAAATGCAATAAGCATTACTGTGGGCTGGGCATGGTAGCTCAGCCTGTAATCCCAGCACTTTGGGAGGCCAAGGCAAGAGGATTGCCTGAGCCTGGGGCTCGAGACCAGCCTGGACAACTTGGTGAGACCTCGTCTCTACAGTAGATCACAAAAACAAGCCAGGCGTAGTGGCGTGCGTCTGTAGTTCCAGCTACTTGGAAGACTGAAGTGGAAGGATCACCTAAGCCCAGCAGGTCGAGGCTGCGGTGGCCGTGATTGTGCCACTGCACTCCAGCCTGGGTGACAAGAGTGAGACTCGAACTCAAAAAAATAATAATAATAAAATAAATAAATTTTGTGATTTTCTTCTCTCTGTGTGTATTCCTGTCATCTATATGTGTGTTTAATGTTTGAAATAAAATTGTAAACCAGGCTTGGTGGCTCAGCCTGTAATCCCGCGCCTTTGGGAGGCTGAGGTGAGTGGATTGCCTGAGCCCGCGGGTTCGAGACCCACCTGGGCAGCGAGACCTCATCTTTACAATAAATCAAAAAATCAGCTGGGCGTTGGTAGCGCGTGCCTGTAATTCCGGCTACTTGGAAGGCTGAGGCGGAAGGATTGCCAGAGCCCAGTGGGTCGAGGCTGCGGTGGCCGGGAGCGGCCACTGCACTCCAGTCTGGGTGACGGAGTGAGACACCAACTCAAAAAAAAAAAAAAGAAATAAAATTGTAGACAAATTTTCCCTACTGTTTATTTATTTATTTTTTGAATTGGAGTCTTACTCTGTCACCCAGGTTAGAGGGCAGTGGCACACTCACAGCCACTTGCAGCCTCAACCTGCTGGGCTCAGGTAATCCTTCTGCCTCAGCCTTCCCATTAGCTGGAAGTACAGGCACACACCACCATGCCCGGCTAATTTTTTTTAATGTATTTATTGTAGAAATGAGGTCTCACCAAGTTGCCCAGGCAGGTCTTGAACCGGTGGGCTCAGGCAATCCTCTTACCTCAGCCTCCCAGAGTGCTGGGATTATAAGTGTGAGCCACCACACCTGGCTTCCTACTGTTTAAACATAACATAATATTATGAGAACTTCCTCATGTTGTTTATGTGTCTCTTGGAAATGTAATTTAAAAAAAAATTTTAGAGTTGTAGAGTACACGTGGGGATTTACTACATAAATAGGTTGCATGCAGGTGAAGTTTGGGTCTCTAGCTATCCCTCTCTCCCCCTGATAGTGGATCAGGTACCCAGTATGTTGCCATGTGTCCCACCCTTGTGCTAGTGTGACCAGTGATCAGGGCCTGCTTATGAGTAAGAAGCATGCAGTATTCAGCTTTTTGTTTCTGTGATAGTTCACTAAGTATGATAGCCTCCAGTTGCTGCGAAGTCCATGACTTTGTTCTTCTTTATGGGTGTGTAATACTCCATCGTGTATATGTACCACATTTTCTTTCTTTTTTTTTTTTTTGAATTGGAGTCTCACTCTCGGCCACCGCAGCCTCGACCTGCTGGGCTCCGGCGATCCTTCCACCTCAGCCTTCCGAATAGCTGGAACTACAGGCACGCTACCACGCCCGGCTGATTTTTTTGATTTATTGTAGAGATGAGGTCTCGCTGCCCAGGCGGGTCTCGAACCCGCGGGCTCAGGTAATCCACTCACCTCAGCCTCCCAAAGGCACGGTGTTACAGGCTGAGCCACCAAGCCGGGCTCACATTTTCTTTATCCAGTCCACTTTCGATGGGGATCAGGGTTGGTTCTATGTTTTTGCTATTCTGAATAGTGATGCAATAAACATGCATGTGCAGGTATCTTTTTGGTAGAGCCATTTATGTTCCTCTTGGTATAGTCCCAGGAGAGGAATTGCTGGGTCATATGGAAGCTTGATTTTTAGTTCTTTGAGAAATCATCACACTACTTTCCATAGAGACTGAACTTACATTCTCACCCACAGTGTAGAAATGTCCCATTTTTTCTGCAGCCATGCCAGCATCTGTTTTTTTTTTTTTTTTTTGACTTATTAATGATAACCATCCTTACTGGTGTTAGGAGGTATCCCATGATAGTTTTGATTCGTATTTCTCTGATGATTAGTGAGTCTGTGCATTTTTTTCTTGTTTGTTGGCTATTTGTATGACATCCTTTGAGAAGTGTCTGTTCATGTCCTTTGCCCACTTTTTTTTAACTTTCAATTTTTTAATTTAAAGATATGGGATACAATTGGGGTACAAATGTCCATTATGCAGGTACCTTTGTTGATAAGGTAAGCTCCTCCTTTCCCAGGCAGACTCCCATTACTGCCAATCCTGCTTCCCCGCCCCCCCTTCCCTGGCAGTTTCCCGCTACTGCCAATCCTTTTCTTATATTATTACGATAATTGTTCAAGGTCCACTTATGAGTGAGAACATGTGATACTCAGTTCTTTGTTTCTGTGAAAGATCACTCAGTATTATAGAC
>NW_007056324.1:756545-757058 GCF_000164805.1 Carlito syrichta | reverse complement strand
CAATCCTTCCCCCTCAACCTTCCAAGTAGCTAGAACTACAGGCATGCACCACCATGCCTGGCTAATTTTTTTTAAAAATTTATTCTAGAGACGAGGTCTCGCCGTGTTGCTCAAGCTGGTCTTGAACCCCTGGGCTCAGGCAATCCTCTGCCTCAGCCTCTCAAAGTGCTGGGACTACATTTGTGAGCCATCACACCGGCTGATATATTCTTCTTTGTCTCCATTGTGTAGTAGCAACCCAATTTCTTCTTGGTAATCAGGATCAATCACTATAGCCAGACAGTGACTTCCTTCCTTGCCTGTTGCCTCCAAGGTATGAGGAGTCCAAAGTAGCCAAGTTGCAGTTTTAAATACCAGTTCAATGAAATAATTGTGTGTCTCCAGTGAATGCATTCCTCGCTTTGGAACTCTTAAAACTTTAAAATTCTTTTTAAAAACTTCTAGACAAGAAACACATAAGGCCATGGGAACAGGAAGTAAACATTTTTGCTAGTGGATCACTAGGGATAATAA
>NW_007056324.1:744203-756525 GCF_000164805.1 Carlito syrichta | reverse complement strand
CCTGCGGGCTCAGGCAATCCACTCACCTCAGCCTCCCAAAGGCGCGGATTACAGACTGAGCCACCGAGCCCGGCTATTGTTGAATTTTTAGGCTATGTATTATTAATAGTTTGGGTTCTCTACAGAAACAGAACATATATATAAATAATATGATTTATTCCAAGACTGGCATGTCTGTCATCTATTAGGGCAGGCTAGAAACTCTGGCAAGAGCTGATGTTGCAGCCTTGAGTCAAAGTTTTTTTTTCCTCAGGGAAACCCCAGTATTGCTCTTAAGACACTTCAACTATTAGCTGGGAGTGGTAGTGCACGCCTGTAATTCCAGCTACTCGGAAGGCTGAGGAGGAAGGATCGCCGGAGCCCAGCAGGTCGAGGCTGCGGTGGCCGGGAGCGGTCAGTGCACTCCAGTCTGGGTGACAGAGTGAGACTCCAACTCAAAAAAAAAAAAAATTTTTTTTAATTAAAAAAAAAAGACACTTCAACTAACTGGATGAGGCCTATCAACATGATCAAAGGTAATCTCTTTTACCTAAAGCCAACTGATTGTAGAATGTTAATCATATCTAAAAAATACTTTCACAGTAACACCTGGATCCGTGTTTGATTAGATAACTGGCACTAGAGCCCAGTCAATTGATACATAAAATAATCCCAATCTATCCCTTGTCAACTGGTCACCTATACACATTCCCTTAAATTATACTTAATCTCCAAATAAGGACAATGGCAAAGTCAAAATTTCACCCAATATTACAAAATTTCACCCAATATTTTGGGTACAACCAGAAATGCACCAACTTGTTTCCTCAGCAGAGGACACAAAGTAATGTTCATGCTCTTCTTTTTTTTTTTTTTTTTTTTTGAGTAGGAGTCTCTCTCTGTTGCCCAGGCTGGAATGCAGTGGCACGCTCATGGCTACTGCAATCTCGAACTGCTGGGCTCAAGCAATCCTTCCCCCTCAACCTTCCAAGTAGCTAGAACTACAGGCATGCACCACCATGCCTGGCTAATTTTTTTTAAAAATTTATTCTAGAGACGAGGTCAAAGTAGCCAAGTTGCAGTTTTAAATACCAGTTCAATGAAATAATTGTGTGTCTCCAGTGAATGCATTCCTCGCTTTGGAACTCTTAAAACTTTAAAATTCTCTTTAAAAACTTCTAGACAAGAAACACATAAGGCCATGGGAACAGGAAGTAAACATTTTGCTAGTGGATCACTAGGGATAATAATAAGTTGCGCTAGCTGGGCTCAGTGGCTCAGCCTCTAATCCCAGCACTTTGGGAGGTTGAGGTGAGTGGATTGCCTGAGCCCATGGGTTCGAGACCAGCCCGGGAAACTTGGTGAGACTTAGTCTCTACAATAAATCGAAAATTAGCCAGGTCTGATAGTGCGCGCCTGTATTTCTAGCTACTGGGAAGGCTGAGGTGGAAGAATCGCCAGAGCCCAGCAGGTCAACGCTGGAGTGGCCACGAGTGTGCCACGGCACACCAGCCTGGACGACAGAGACTCCAACTCAAAAAAAATAAAAATGATAATAATAATAATAATAATAAAGTTGTAGCCGGGCTCGGTGGCTCAGCCTGTAATCCCGTGCCTTTGGGAGGCTGAAGTGAGTCCCCTCTAGTTTCTACCCCTTGATTCTTGGACCTGTGAAGTCTGGGTATTGGAGAAATAGCACTCAGTTTATTTCCTATTGGTCAATTATTTTAAAAAGCATACCAAAGTTAGTTTTGTGACTGAAAATTCCCATTTTAGGTGAAAAAAATCATTTAATCATAAAGCTTGCAGTCCAAGTTCACCTTGCAGATCTGAATGCAATGAAATAGTGGGACAGTCCAGTGAATCAACAGGTCACTGGAATTGAGACAAGGACTCTTGTATCTATTCCCATTTCTATATATTTGCCTAAGTGAGCAGGGTTTTAAAACACAAAACAGGAAACAAACAGGTCTAGAAGCAGGAAAGGCAACTAGAAAGTCTGTTCATGCAGGGATACATGAAGTAAAAGTGTCTCATTCAGTATTTTAACATTGAATTTTTTATAATGTGAATTATTTATTTTTAGGTGTGATAATGGTATTCTGTGGTTTTTTTTAGATTAGAAAATGTAGTTTATTTAAAAGTAAATGAGAGAGAGAGAGAAGATTCACCTCCCCAAGGTGGGAGAGGGGACCAAAACCAGGAAGCATGGTGACAGCCATAGCTCAAAGGGCACATGGCCACACCAGAGTCTAGCAAGGCAATGGCCTTTTTTAAAAAAGAAACACATAACAAAACACTTATCAGGATATTTTGTTTGGATTTATAATCCCAGCTTGGAATGAAGAGGAAGGTGACATTGATGACCATGAGTTGCTAATTGTTGAAGCTCAATGAATAGTATGTGGGAATTCATTATACTTTTCTACTCAATTTTGTATGAGTACAAAATTTTCCAAAATAAAAACAGTAAAATTAATCTCATGAAATAAAAAGTGCTCCAGTCAAAGTAGTGGGCTGGAATCCGTCTCAGTTCTTAAAACTAGGGGCTGACCGGGCTTGGAGGCTCAGTCTGTAATCCCACACTTTGGGAGGCCAAGGTGAGTGGATTGCCTGAGCCCGCGGGTTCAAGACCCTCCTGGGCAAACTGGCAAGACCTCATCTCTACAATAAATCAAAAATTAACCAGGCGTGGTAGTGCCCGCCTGTAGTTCCAGTTACTTGGAAGGCTGAGGCGGAAGGATCGCTGGAGCCCAGCAGGTGGAGGCTGCAGTGGCTGGGAGAGGCCACTGCACTCCAGTATGAGTGACAGAGTGAGACTCCAACTCAGAAAAAGAAAAAGAAAAAAACAAAAACAAAAAAACAAAAATGGGGGGCTGAAATGAGAAAAAGAGGCTGATACAAACTGCAGTCCTCTGCTGCCTTGAACAGCAGCTTTTGTAACTCTGCATACCCAGGAACCATAAACACACACATCACAACACAACCAGGATCTGTGCCAAGCATGCAGGGCTATAACTGAATCCATAAAAACCCTAGATTAGGAGGGTGAGAGCAGTGAGAAGAAAGAAAAAACACCCCCTAAAACAAACAAAACTTCCTACTCCAAGGTGAACCTGCAAGTAAATTTCCTCTGCTCATTACAATTAATTGTAGAAGCCAGGTACAATGGCTCACGCCTGTAATCCCAGCACTTTGGGAAGCTGAGGCGAGAGGATTGCTTGAGCCCAGGGGTTCGAGACCAGCCTGGGCAACTTGGTGAGACCTAGTCTCTACAATAAATCAAAAAATTAGCCAGGCATTGTGGCACGTGCTGTAGTTCCAGCTACTTGGAAGACTGAGGCAGAAGAATTGCCTGAGCCCAGCAGGTTGAGGCTGCGTTGACCATGAGTGTGCCACTGTACTCCAGAGTGGGTGACGGAGTGACACTCTGACTCAAAAAAACAAAACAAAACAAAACAAGACTGACATAAGTATGCTTTGGATTCTCAAAGGGGCAAAGGAAGAAAGGACGTATAAGAGATTGAAAAAAACATTAAAAAACAATAAAAACATGTGAAATAAAAAAAGATAAGACTATAAGAATCGATAGATATAAAAAATGAACCCATTTGAGTACATATGTTAAAACCACCACAGTAATTAATAAATATTCTGATGGTTTAATAATGGCCACAAATTCTTTGATACTCCCCTTTCCAGGAGGTGGAGCTTAATTTCTCTCTTCTTAAGCATTGATTGGACCCAATGACTCACTTCTGATGCCTAGAATCTGGAAAGAGAAAAATAATACTTTATGGTAGAGATACCACCTTAACCAAGTAATAAAGGTTAACCTCAATAATAATGTCAGGTTGATATCACATACTTCCTTATGTGAAGTGATGAGATGGGTACTTTACCTCTGTGGCATTCTTTCCAAAAATCTATAACCCTAGTTTAATAGTAAGAAAACAAAAGATAAACCTAAATTGAGGGACATTATATAAAAAACCTGACCAGTACTCTTTAAATTGCCAAGATCATGAGACAATGAAAGATTGAGAAACTGTCACAGATTGGAGGAGATTAAGGGGACCTGACAACTAAATGCAACATGGTGACTTGGATTGGATTTTGAACAGAAAAAGAGCATTAATTTAAAAATTGAGGAAATCTAAATAAAGTTAATAGTATTGTATCAATGTTAGTTTTTTACTTTTGATAAACATATCATGATTATGTAAGATATTAACATCAGAGATAGCTGGGTGAAGGATATACATGAACTCACTATAACTATCTTTGAAACTCTTCTATAAATCTAAAATTATCTCAAAATAAAAAGTTTTAAAAATAAAGATAGAGAGAAGTAGAAGGGCAAATAAATAAAGAATGAGAATTCCTGAAAATAATTTCTTAAAACAAAAAAGTACAGTTATCGGGGGAAAACCCCTCAATCAACAAGATACACTATTTTTTTTTTAGTTGGAGTCTTACTCCTTAGCCCAGGCTGGAGTGCAGTGGCACGCTCATGGCCACCCCAGTGACAACCTGCTGGGCTCCAGCGATCCTCCCACTTCAGCCTTCCAAATAGAACTACAGGCACATGCTACCACACCCAGCTAATTTTTGATTTATTGTAGAGACTAGGTCTCACCAAGTTGCCTGGGCTAGTCTCAAACCCACAGGTTTAGGCAATCCATTTGCCTCAGCTTCCCAAAGTGCTGGGATTACAGACTGAGCCACAGATCCTGGCCCAAGATACACTTTTTAAAATGAATACAGTCAAAGAGAGAGTTCAACAAGGTAGTTCTAAGGAAGTCACCTAGAGACAGCATAAAAAGATAGAGATTGACCAGGCATGGTTGGTCACGCCTGTAATCCTAGTACTTTAATAGGGTGAGGTGGGAGGATTGCTAAAGCCCAGGAGTTGGAGACCAGCCTGAGCAACATAGCAAGACCTTGTCTCCAAAATAATAATAATAATAATAGAAATTAAGTATAGTAAAAAGGCATGGAGGACAGGAGTGGCATTAGTGAAAATGCAGAGTAGTGCAGGTCCATCTTTCCAGAAATACTCAAAAAACCTGTTACCAGAACTCTGGGAGATAGCCAGAAGTTTACAGAAGTTTACAAATGCTTAACCAGGAGAAAGGCCACTGAAACAGTAAAGCAGATCTCTATAATATTTTAACTTACCCTGGCCATCCTTAGTGGAGCAGTGGTGTTAAAGCCAGCAGACGGTGTTCCTGGTGCGGGTACCTGGTTCTGAAGGGAGCAAAGTGGACCTTGTTCCCAAGAAATAGTGTTTATCTTTAGAACCCAACTGGGGTTTCCCTGAAGGAATAATGCAAAGGGTTTCTCTTTGTTGTAACTAATTTGGAACTCTACCAAGACACAGCAGCTAAGCAGAGGACTTTCCCTAAACACATTGAAAGACAAATTGACAAAGTGCTACCGCCTGGGCAAAAAATAACAGGACAAGTGACAGACACGCCAAAAGCCTGGGAGGAAAATCCAGAGAGTGAGATTTTGGGAAGAATAAGGGCTTTGAAAGGTTCCTGTATTTACTAGGTATATACAAAGTCACACACATGCCAAGAGAAAGACATATTTAGAGAAGAACTGAGAAGACCATAAGCATTCATATCTGCCTGATCTCAGTGCAAGCAGGAAGTGGAGGTTAAGACAGTTATAAACATGGCTAAGCATAGAAGGAGTGATCCAACACAGAGTCATCTGCAAAGACCTGAAGGATTTTATTTTTTCCCATTCTTCCTTATTTCCGTCCTTCTCAGAATCTCACTCTGTTGCCCAGGCTGGAGGCAGTGGCATGCTCCTGGCCATCACAGTCTCAACCTGATGGGCTCAGGCGATCCTTCCACCTGTCTTCCAAATAGCTGAAACCACAGGCATATGCCACCCCACCCAGCTAATTTTCTTATTGTAGAGACGTGGTCTCATCAAGTTGCCCAGGCTGGTCTCAAACCGCTGGGCTCAGGCAATCCTCTCTCCTTTGCATCCCAAAGTGCTGGGATTACAGGCATAAAGCTGCCACACCTGCCCATTCCTTCCTTTCTTCTAGGTATTTAAGTAACCTCTGTCAAGAAAAAAAGGCAATGAGAATATAAAACCAATCCTCTCTCCTAAATCTTTTCTCCCTCTTTTTTCCTTCCCCTCCTGTCTTCTAATCCTCCTTTCTCCTTTCTCTGTAGTCTATTTAAATGGATACACCCCCCCCACACACACACACAGACATTTGCTCCTCCATATTCTACTGGTTCCAGATTTTTAGCTCTAGATACATCAACAGATCATGTGTTCTCTGTTTTTCCTGCTAAGCCCGTCTCCAGTGAAACAACCCTAAGAATGGAAAGCATTTCTTCCCTCAGAAACTTTCTCTGGTTCATAATGAGGGGGTAGGCAGCTGGCCAGGCGGTGAACAGACACATCTCAGTCACAGTGTGGGCAGAAGGGTATTACTTTCTTTGTACAATCGGATTTGTAGGGAATAGAGGAGCTATATTGTTCCTGGGAAGCTTTCTATCCTTTCACAAAAGGGTATTTTGAGGACGTCTTCAATGTGAGGCTCACAATACTGTATGTTTCCTTTTTCATAAACATTTCTAACTTTTTCTACATTTTCTTACAGAGTGTAGCAGACAGCTATTGTTTTGGTCTTCCCAGTATCCATGCAGTCTTATTTTGGTAATAGAATCCTGACTATACTCTTAATTTCAGTCCATATTGTTTGATTGGGACTGACTTGGCCATTACTCTAGGATTGTATATGTAATCTAGTTCTGGTCAAAGCTGGGCTCTCATAATGCTGGGGTTGCTACACTAGAAGAATGTAAGACTGGAGCTATTGGGATTCGTTTGCCATCCCATGGGGGGAGCCAATCTAAGAAAGAAATCAACACTGAGGAAAATGGAACCAAGAGATAGAAGCCAATCCTGATGACATTGTCTGGGAAACTTCTTTGGTTTTAGTGGAGCTTTTGTCACCTGAAACCAAACATTTTTTTTTTTTTTTAGTCAGAGTCTCACTCTTTTACCCAGGCTGGAATGCAGTGGCACGCTCATGGCCAACACAGCCTCAACCTGCAGGGCTCAGGTGATCCTTCTGCCCTCAGGTGATCCTTCTGCCTCAGCTTTCCAAGTAGCTGGAACCACAGATGACGAGTACCACCTGTCCAGCTAATTTTTTATTTATTTATTGTAGAGACGAGGTCTCATCATGTTGCCCAGGCTGGTCTCAAACCCCTGGGCTCAGGCAATCCTCTTGCCTTTGCCTCCCAAAGTGCTGGGATTACAGGCATGAGCCACTATGCCTGGCCAGAATCAAACAATTTTTTACTAATCCACAGGTGATATAGCAACTATTTGTCAGTTCTCTAAGTGACTTTTTGACAAATGATGTCCCTACCCAGATGTTTCCTTTTTCAAAATTTATTTATGCTTCATCTTATCCCAGAGAGTATTGATGGTCTCTCCTAGCAAGAAGTTCCCTCCTTTGTGTTCTGTCCATTTTGTTATATAAGAAAAAAGACAGTTGGGATTTAGGGGTCTTAATCCTGCCTCTACCACTTACTAACAGTAAGATTGAGAATAAATCTGAACCTTGGTTTTCATTTCTGTCCAATGAATATCTGATTACAAACATACTATTGAATTGTACTAAAGATCACATAAGAGAATATATATATAAAGTGTTTTAAACATGTAAATATTTATTATAAAGTGAACTTTCATGATCTAGGGAGATCCCTCTTCCTTTTCTTTTCTTTTCTTTTTTTTTTTTTTTGAGTTAGAGTCTCACTCTGTCACCCAGACTGGAGTGCAGTGGCCGCTCCAGGCCACCACAGCCTCGACCTGCTGGGCTCCGGCGATCCTTCCGCCTCAGCCTTCCAAGTAGCTGGAACTACAGGCGCACGCTACCACGCCCGGCTGATTTTTTGATTTATGGTAGAGATGAGATCTCGCTGCCCAGGTGGGTCTCGAACCTGCGGGCTCAGGCAATCCACTCACCTCAGCTTCCCAAAGGTGCGGGATTACAGGCTGAGCCACTGAGCCCGGCCCCTCTTCCTTTTCATAACCTGATTCTGTTGTGAAATTTGGCATGGAATGAAAAAGATACTGCCATATAGTCTTCCAAAGATTCTAATTTATACTTTCCTTGTGAATGAGAGAGTCCATTTCCCCACATCCTAGCCAATACTAAGTATTATCCATTTTTAAAATCTTTGCTAGTCTGAAAAAGTAGCTAATTGCTGCATTTTAATCTTGCAAATTATACTGTCAGGGAGGCAGCTGGAGGTGTTTTTAAAAATCTTCCAAACCAGCATTCCAAAACATGCACAAGAGTAGAGCAGCAACTGCTTCTCTCTTACTCTGCTACCAGCTGATGACTCAGCATGACCTTTAGATAAAGCAGTTGGCCAGAGACCTTCACAAGCAGATGTGGAAACCTCCCTTCTGCCTAATCTGCTGGGTGAGTGAAAGAATGTACACACTCAGTGAACCTGTGAAATTGTGGTCCAAGACCTGCACGGTGACTCATGCCTGTAATTCCAGCACTTTAGGAGACAGAGGCGAGAGGTCTGCCTAAGTCCAGGGGTTTGAGACCAGCCTGGGCAACTTGATGAGACCTCGTTTCTACAATAAATCAAAAAATTAGCCAGACGTGGTGGCATGCGTCTGTGGATCCAGCAACTTGGAAGACTGAAGTAGAAGGATTGCCTGAGCCCAGCAGTTCAAGGCTGCAGTAGCTGTGAGCATGCCACTACATTCCACTCATTGACAGAGTGAGTCTCCAACTCAATCAACAATCAATCAATAAAATGAGTATATAAAAGAAAAATTAAGGAAGTAGACAGATAAAATTATATTCTAATCTATTTAATAACCCTTAATGCTTTTCAAAATGCTATCACAGCATTATTTTGCTTGAGTCTTTCAAAAATCCTGAGAAATAAACAGTATCATCCCTATTCTACAGATGAGGGATTTGGGACTCAGAAAAGTAAGGTGACTTGCAAAAGTCACACAGCAAATTAGTGACAGAGGCAGAACAAAAATCAAATCATTACTGAATCCAATGATCTTTTCCCTATATCACACCATTAGGGACACAGTTTACCCTCTGTCATGGTAGGATTTTCATTCTAAGCACATGTAGCTCTGCTAAGGCCATTGATCTCTCTGGTCCCTTGTAATATCCCCTCTCCTTGGCCAGGGCCAAAAAATATCTTTGACATCAGTCCTCCACACCTGTTACCATGAGTGTATACTTAGTGCTAGTCACTAAAGGCCTGCCTCATCAGTCACAACTAGTTAAGACCTGGGTTAGGCTGGGCTCAGTGGCTCAGCCTGTAATCTGGCGCCTTTGGGATGCTGAAGTGAGTGAATTGCCTGAGCCTGCGGGTTCAAGATCCACCTGGGCAGTAAGACCTCATCTCTACAATAAATCAAAAAATCAGCTGGTCGTGGTAGTGCATGCCTGTAATTCCGGCTACTTGGAAGGCTGAGGTGGAAGGATCGCCGGAGCCCAGCAGGTCGAGGCTGCGGCTGCCGGGAGCGGCCACTGCACTCCAGTCTGGGCGACAGAGTGAGACTCCAACTCAAAAAAAAAACAACCCAAAAAAAGACCTGGTTCAGAATAAAATAATTAGTATCCAAGTCAATTCTTTTTTTTTAATTAAAAAAAAATTTTTTTTTTTTTGAATTGGAATCTCACTCTGTCACCCAGGCTGGAGTGCAGTGGCCACTCCCGGCCACCACAGCCTTGGCCTGATGGGCTCCAGCGATCCTTCCGCCTCAGCCTTCCAAGTAGCTGGAACTACAGGTGTGCGCTACCACACCCGGCTCATTTTTGATTTATTGTAGAGATGAGGGCTCACCAAGTTGCCCAGGTGGGTCTTGAACCTGCGGGCTCAGGCAATCCACTCACCTCAGCCTCCCAAAGGTGCGGGATTACAGGCTAAGTCACCGAACCCGGCAAAAAAAATTTTTTTTGAGTCAGAGTCTCACGTCGCCCAGGCTGGAGTGCAGTGGCACACTCATGGCCACTGCAGCCTCAACCTGCTGAGCTCAGGAGATCCTTCCAAGCAACTGGAACTACAGGCATGTGCCACCATGCCCGGCTAACTTTTTGATTTATTGTAGAGACAAGGTCTCGCCAAATTGTACAGGCTGACCTCGAACTTGTGGGCTCAGGCAATCCTCTCATCTTGGCCTCCCAAAGTGCTGGGATTATAGGCGTGAACCACCCCACCTGGCCTTTTTTTTTTTTGAGACATGGAGTCTTGCTATGTTACCAAGGCTGGACTAGAACTCCTGAGCTCAAGTGATCCTCTTGCCTCAGCCTCCTGAGTAGCTAGGACTACAGGCAGGCCAACCCAGGTCAAGTCTTAACATTATGGAATACATTGATAATGGAGTTTTTCTATTATTTTTTTATGTGGTTTTGATTTGCATTTCTCTGATGATTAGTGAGGTTTCTACTATTAATGGAAATTTTGCTGACATAATCAGCAAGAGTCCATAAGAGAGAAACTTTTGGCCCTAGCTAAGACATCCTACTTTAGTGAATTCTCCTTAATATATGAACCAGCTGGGAGAGAATGAGGGCCACAGGAAGAGGCAAAGGATGAAATATGATTCAGGAAATTGTACAAGAGGGAGATGGGACATCCTAGTACTTCTGGGAAGAAATGTCAAGCTGTAACTCTTTGCCCAGGCAAGCCAGACCTTGAGATTCAGACCTGACTTGAGATTCAGTCGTTCTCCCTTTCTCTCTCTCTCTCTCTCTCTTTCTCTTTCTCTCTCTCTCTCTCTCTCTCTCTCAATCTCTCTCTCTCTCTCTTTCCTTCCCTCCCTCCTTTCTCTCTCTTTCCAGTCTGACTGTACAGGGATTAAAATATGCTGGGAATTTAATTTCTCTAATTACTTGGAAGACCATCTGCGCTCTGCTTTGATGCATGAGCCGCTGCTCTGACCAGGGAACCACATGCTGATCTGCCAGGGCACCCTTACTCTATCCTTCCTTGTTCCCTGTCCCCTACCATCTGGCTGTGAGTAAGACTTTGTCAGAGAGTAGGACTGGAAGATGGAGTTCTAGGCAGAAATCCTCCCCACCCAACTGTGCCCCTGACACCCTGGGGTCTGGCAATCACCAGAGGACCATTTGACACCAGGCACCCCTGGCCACCAACTAATCCAAAGAACTGCATCTGGGTGGAAACCTACCATGACTGAAGGAGTGAAGTGTCCTCCCTCCACCACCATGGAGACAGTTTTATCTTCCTTTAGCAGACCTGACTAAAGTTCAAGGCTGAGTCACTAGGCTGAGCATGGGAATATTTTTGTTATGCATAAATACAGGTTAACGACATAACAGAATTCTAGGAAAGATGACACGTTTATGCAGTTAAAATTTATTCTCTATATTGAAAAATCACAAGCAAAAATGGATTTTTTTTTTTTTCAGATTTCTACTTACTACCTAGAATGAGGCAAACTTTTTATGGCCTGTTTGGGAAAAGGAGAAAGTTGACCTATTTTTTTGCCATTGAGCAGCAATTTTTCTTCAACTTCACCTGTTTCCCCTCATTCTCCAAAGAATCTGAGAAAGAAAGAAAATAGAGCTAAAGGTGAGGGCAAGAGAAGAAGAGGAAGAAGGCTGCTTCAAAGGGTGGCCTACTTTACTTACCAACTTCTTTTTTTTTTTCTTGAGTCGGGGTCTCACTCTGTCACCCAGGCTAGAGTGCAGCAGCACGATCATGGCTCACCTCATGGCTCACCACAGCCTTGAACTCCTGAGCTCAAGCAATCCTCCCACCCCAGCCTCCCAAACTGCTGGGATCACAGATGTGTGCCACCACACCTGATTAATTTTTTAACTTTTTTTTTGTAGAGACAAATTCTCACTATGTTGCCCAGGCTGATAAACCTCTTTTTCTTATGTATTACTGTTGATTCTACCCAGTCATTTCTCTGACTGGTCAGTCTGCAGCCTACGTCAGGTCTGCAGCCTGGACATCTGCACATGTCCAGAGTAACCCCCTTCTTTCCTGGAATAAGACACGCATCCCAGTTCGGAACTCTTGACTGGTTGGGGCACAAACTCCATTAAGTGAGACCTCATTGTTCTCTTTTATTAGTATAGAGTTCAGCTCTTTGCCTTGCCAGTGGAAGCAGAAATCAGAGGTTGGAAGCCTTCTGATATAAGCAAATACGACTCTCTTATTATGTAGGTGAGGAGACTAAGACCAACCTTCTCCCACCAAGCGTGAAAGCAAGCTCAGCCTGTAATCCCATGCCTTGGGAGGCTGAGGTGAGTGGATTGCCTGAGCCCGCG
>NW_007056324.1:735891-743815 GCF_000164805.1 Carlito syrichta | reverse complement strand
TTTTTTTTTTTTTTTTTGAGTCAGAGTCTCACTCTGTCACCCAGGCAGGAATGCAGTGCAGAGGCCCATGGCCACCGCAGCCTCAACCTGCTAGGCTCAGGTGATCCTTTCACCTCAGCCCTGCAAGTAGCTGGAACTACAGGGGCCCGCCACCATACCTGGCTAATTTTTTTATTTATTGTGGAGATGCGGTCTCACCAAGTTGCCCAGGCTGGTCTCAAAGCCCTGGGCTCAGGCAATCCTCTCACCTCTGCCTCCATAGTAGTGGAGGGAGGACCATGGAGGCAGGGCTGATAGGTTGTCTACTGGGATGATAGGCTGAGTCACTGGGCCCAACCATAACCTCCACTCTCTAAACCTTCTCCTTCCTTCACTGCAAGTTGGGGATACAAATGTTGTCTACTTTAGCTGGGCGTGGTAGCACACGCCTTGTAGTTCCAGCTACTTGGAAGGCTGAGGCAGAAGGATCGTCGGAGCCCAGCATGTCGAGGCTGCGGTGGCCGGGAGTATGCCACTGCACTCCAGTCTGGGCGTCAGAGTTAGACTCCAACTCAAAAAAAAAAAAATGTTGTCTACTTTATGGGACTATTAAGATAATTGAATGCGCCAGGCTCGGTGGCTCAGACTGTAATCCCGCGCCTTTGGGAGGCTGAGGTGAGTGGATTACCTGAGCCCACGGGCTCGAGACCCGCCTGAGCAGTGAGACCTCATCTCTACAATAAATAAAAAAATCAGCCGGGCGTGGTAATGCATGCCTGTAATTCCGGCTACTTGGAAGGCTGAGGCGGAAGTATTGCTGGAGCCCAGCAGGTCAAGGCTGTGGTGGCCAGGAGCAGCCACTACACTCCAGTCTGGGCGACAGAGTGAGACTCCAACTCAAAAAAAAAAAAAAAAAAAGATAATTGAATGCAAAAATCAATATAAAATACTATGCTTGGAACAAAGCAAGTATTTGAAAAATGGTTAATATCTTGTGTTTCATTACACTATCCTTTCTTTTCTTTTCTTTTTTTTTTTTTTTTTGAGTTGGAGTCTCACTCTGTCGCCCAGACTAAGGTAGAAGGATCGCTGGAGATCCTTCTACCTCAGCCTTCCTAGTAACCGGAACTACAGGCACGTGCTACCACACCTGGCTGATTTTTTGATTTATTGTAGAGATGAGGTCTCGCCAGGTTGCCCAGGCGCTTCTCGAACCCGCCAGCTCAGGCAATCCATTCACTTCAGCTTCCCAAAGCGCTGGGATTACAGGCTGAGCCACCGAGCCCGGCTTTTCTTTTTTTTTAGTTGGAGTCTCACTCCATCGCCCAGGTTGGAGTGCAGTGTACGCACATGGCCACCCCAGCATTGACCTGCTGGGCTCTGGCGATCCTTCCGCCTCAGCCTTCCAAGTAGCTGCTACCACATCCAGTTAGTTTTTTATTTATTGTAGAGACGAGGTCTCACCAAGTTGCCCAGGCTGGTCTCAAACCTGCAGGCTTAGGCAATCCACTCAGTTCGGCCTCCCAAAGTGCGGGGATTACAGGCTGAGCCACCTAGCCCGGCCTATCCTTTCTTTTTTTTTCTTCAAACCATGCCAGAAGAAATAAAGGAACTAGGAAGTCACTTACTTCCAAGGGAGTCCTGGCTGCTCTGCAAACCTGTTAGTGATAACATCCAAGCTACCCCAGAGACCCAGAGCAAGTTGTTTCTTCTTTCTACTGTTGGGGAAACTGAGGAATAATAGACATTTATGCTTCTGCCCTATGTGATAACATGGTATGAAGTAGTAGGAAATAAGCATATTGGTCTTTGACCCCAGTTCCTGCCACAGAGCTCTTAAGACCTTTGTAATTTTCTGAGCGATTCGAGCTTCTGACACACAGCTGCTAAATCCCTTGGAATTTCAGGTGACAGCGGTGAGTGGCTTTTGTTCTAATAAGGCAACTCTTGGTGGGCTCCTGAATAGGGCTTGTTCACCAGAAAAATCAAGTCGTGATAAGACGCTTGGAGCTTTCAGTCCCACCTCTCATTTTCTGGAGAAGAGACAGAGGCTGGAAATGGCGTTAATAATCAGTTATGCCAGGCCAGGTGCAGTGGCTCATGCCTGCCGTCCCAGAACTTTGGGAGGCAGAGGTAAGAGGATTGCCTGAGCCCAGGGGTTCGAAACCAGCCTGGGCAACTTGGCAAGAGCTCGTCTCTACAATAAATAAAAAAATTAACCAGGTGTGGTGGTGCATGCCTGTAGTTCCAGCTACTTGGAAGGCTGAGATGGAAGGATCAGGTTGAGGCTGTGGTAGCCGTGAACATGCCACTGCACTCTAGCTTGGACAACAGAGTGAGGCTCCTACTGGGAAAAAAAAATAACTCATGCCTAAGTGATGAAGCCTCCATGAAAATCCCCAAAATACAGGGGCTGGAAGGTTTTGGGGTTGGCAAACACTTCCACATGCTAGGTGGGTAGTATACCTCAACTCCACTGAACAGAAGCTCCTGTGCTCAGTACCCTTGAAAACCTTGCCCTATGCATCTCTTCATCTGGCTGTCCAGCTCTATCCTTTGTAATATCCTTTATAAGCAACTTATAAAAATAAGTAAATTGTTTCCCTGAGTTCTGTGAGCCACTCTAGCAAATGAATCAAATCCGAGGAGCAGGTCATGGAAACTCCCGGTTTACAGTCAGTGGGTCAGAGGTTCTAGAGGCCAAGACTTGTAATTAGCATCTGAAGTGGGAAGCAGCCTTGTGGAACAGAGCCCTTAACCTGTGGGATCTGATTCTAACTCCATGTAGATAGTGTCCAAATTGAATTGAATTATAGGACACCTGTGGTGTTATGATATATATTTATATATTGGTTTTCTTTCACAGTTCCAGACTCATAACCCCCATAGCTCTTGTTACAGTCTTTTGTTACAATGTTGGTTTTGTTAGGCCTCAAGGGCAGACCTGGGGAAACACAATCTCTCTGACCTTCTTCTGTCTGGCTTTCATCTGCCCCAAGGCAGAACTCTAATCTTCTCCCACCTTCTGACTGTGTGTCTTGAGACTCTTACCAGAGAGGGTCCTGGGGAGGAGTGCCGACATCATGAGGCTTCCACAAAAACCCAAGAGGACTGGGTTTGGAGAGCTTCTGGATAGTTGAACACATGGAGATTCCTGGAGGGTGGCATGTCCAGGGAGGGCATGAAAGGGCCACACACCTTCCCCCTTACCTTGCCTTACATGTCCTTTCATCTGTATCCTTTATAATAAACAAGTAAACATAATGTTTCCCTGAGTTCTGTGAGCCTCTCCAGCAAATTAATCAAACTCACTGACCCTATTTCCAGGCAGATAGCATCAGAATTGAATTGAATTGGAGGATGCCTAGCTGGAAAAACCCTAAAGCAATGCCCAGCTGGTGTCCACTGAAGAATTTCCTGGTGTGTGAGGAAAAATCCACACACCTAGTCATAGAAATGTTCTGTGTCAGCTGGGCTCAGTGGCTCAGCCTGTACTCCTAGTACTTTAGGAGGCCAAGGCGAGTGGATTGCCTGAGCCCGCGGGTTCGAGACCAGCCCGGGCAATTTGGTAAGAACTCATCTCTACAACAACAACAAAAAATGTTTAAATTAGCTGGGCGTGGTAGTGCACACCTGTAGTTCCGACTACTTGGAAGGCTGAGGCAGAAGGATCGCCGGAGCCCAGTAGGTTGACGCTGGGGTGGCCATGAGTGTGCCACTGTACTCCAGCCTGGGCGATGGAGTGAAACTCCAACTCAAAAAAAAAAAGAAAAAGAAAAAGAAATGTCCTGTGTCATGTTGAGTGTACGGAGTCTGACAATTAAGTTTGTGAATTTATCCTAGAAAAATGCTACATACCTCATTGTTGACTATCACTATGGTCACCTTCAAAGTACTCCCCTTGGGAAGCTATGTACTGATGCTAGTGCCTAGTTCACCCATCAAAGCAATTTTGGAATTATTTTCCTGGAATGGCCTTCTGAGCAGCTGTCTCATTACCCTTCAAGTCCTGAATGTCATCAAAATGTCTTCCTTTCAATATTCCCTTTATCTTCAGGTAAATTAAAATGTCATTGGGGGCCAGATCAGTTGAATAGGCAGGGTGTTCCAATACAGTTGTTTGTTTGCTAGCTAAAAACTCCCTCACAGACAGTGCTGTGTGGGCTGGTGCATTGTTATGATGCAAGAGCTCCTTTGGGACCATTTTGCACACAACTTTCTCATGGCAAGATTTTCAGTTAAGATTTTCCTGGTCATTGCTTTGTTAAACTCTGGTGTGTCCACATCGCTCTTTGAGCTATGGCAGCCATGTTTCCTAGTTTTGGTCCCTCTCCTACCTTGGGGAGGTGAATCTCCACTCTTGTCTCTCTCTAATTTACTTTCTAAATAAACTATATTTTCCAATCTAATTTCTGTGCAATTCTTTCACATGGCACCGGATCACAAACCCCCTCCCCATGGGTCTGACCTTTGGACACCCGACCCCACTAGGATTTTGACCTAACAGAGCCAGTAATGTCGTCATCTTTTAGGTGGTGCTTGAACTTGGGAGGCATACCTTTTACTCATGAAGTACTTTACTACTTCTCAGCAGAAAGGACAAATTTGGAGAGCTGCTGGAGAGCTGAACATCTGGAGGCTGGAGGCTCCTCTGTGCCTGGAGAAGCCAGAAGCTCAGCACCCCTTCTTCCATGTTGTGCCCCCGCATTTCTTCCATCTGATTGTTCATTTGCGTCCTTCATAATATCCTTTATACAAACCAGTAAACATGTAAGTAAAAAAAAAGAAAGATTTTGTTGTTTCTCTATTGATGTTTATTTGGTCTGCTATACTTCTCACAGTCAGCCAATGATTTTTTTTTTTTTAGTTGGAGTCTCACTCTGTCGCCCAGACTAGAGTGCAGTGGCTGCTCCCGGCCACCGCAGCCTCGACCTGCTGGGCTCCGGCGATCCTTCTGCCTCAGCCTTCCAAGTAACTGGAATTACAGGCATGCGCTACCACGCCTGGCTGATTTTTTGATTTATTGTAGAGATGAGATCTCGAACCGGCGGGCTCAGGCAATCCACTCACCTCAGCCTCCCAAAGGCGTGGGATTACAGGCTGAGCCACCGAGCCCGGCAGCCAATGATTTTGAAAAACAATTCAACAAATTTTTGCAATGTTTTCATCAGCCTGCTCATTACTGGCCATCCTGACCTCTCTTCATCTGTGACACTTTCTCTCCCCTCAGAAAAATGTTTAATCCATTTGTACACTGCCATTTTCTTCATGGCATTATACTCATAAACTTGGACTAACATGTCCCTGATTCACTTCCACGCTTGCCAAGTTTAAAAAGAAATTTAATGTTTGTTTGTCGCTGTAATTCAAACTCCCACATTCTCACGGTGAGAGCTCTGATAACCATTTCAGAAAAAGAGTTCCAAAATTGCTTTAATGGGTGAACTAGGTGCTGGCATTGGTGCATAGCTTCCCAAAGGGAGTACTTCGAAGGTGACCATAGTGATATTCAGCAATGAGGTATGTAGCACTTTTTCTAGGATGAGTTCATTAACTTAATTGTCAGAATGCACATGGTATAACAGAAAAATCATGAGTTTTGAAAGCAGGGTTTTGACCTGAGTTTAAATGCTGTCTATGCTGCCTAGGTGGTTTTTAATCTTGGACAAATGCTGAGCCTTTCTCAAAAATGTTAATACCTACTGTAAACTAAAAAATAAAATTCTAAGTCCCCATCAACTGAACAAACCCCCTCTTGGTCAAGAGGATCCCAGAAAAACCTTATCACTGAGTTCCTGGCCATGACAGGATGGGAAATCAGACACATCTTATTATACCTTCCCCCCTTTTGGGGTTTAGACATAACAACTAACCACCATTAATAAAAGAGAGACCATAAGACTGACAGAAAAGACTCTTTTTGGCATAAAATACCAAATTATAAATAAGATCTAAGGCCATGCCAGGCAAGCTTTAAGTCATGCAACCTTACACTTAAGGAATAAACTAGGGCAACCCCCTCGGGTCCCCTCCCACTGTGGGAGATTTTCTGTCTTCTTAATAAATCCTGCTTCTAAAAAAAAAAAAGAATAAACTATGTTCTAAACACAAGGTTTTTCCTTTTCTCTAACAGCTAACCAAGCACTGGACTTGGAATAAACAATAGTAAACCAATTACAATTCATCCAATTCACAGATGCTGACTAACTGTTGCACCAGCCATAACTACAGCTTTGACTGGACGAGAGACTGATTTCAGTGACTTTCTCCTGATAAGAAGACCACCGACCATAGACTGGCTCTGGCCAGGTTATAGAGACTGCATAATCATTCACCTTTGTGCCTTGAAAAGATCTTCTGACATAGAGGGCCTAACTATAATACACTTAAAGGGTTAAGTCTTCCCTGCAAAATGAACATGGGTCATATGTTATATGCATATTTGTACAATACACATGTCAAGACTACCTTTGTGAATATTCATAGCTCCTCCTGTAACACATTGACTATGTTTGCTTAGCCAACCTGTTCATCATAAGGCTCCTACCCCAACTCTTCTTCCTTCAAAGTGCCTATCTCTTGTCTTGGCCAAAGTCACATTTCCTAATGTGCGGATTAGCCATCTTGCAGGCTGTCACCTTTCTTAAAAAATAGATTCTCTCTTTCTCCAAATTTATATATTGTGGACTTTTAAAAAAAATTTATGGTAGAGATGAGGTCTCCCCAAGTTGCCCAGGCAGGTCTCGAACCTGCGGGCTCAGGCAATCCACTCACCTCAGTCTCCCAAGGCGCGGGATTACAGGCTAAACCACCGAGCCTGGCTCGTTTTTTGTTTTTGAGTCAGAGTCTTACTCTGTCACCCAGGCTGTAGTGCAGTGGCATGATCACAGCTCACTGTAGCCTTGAACTCTTGGGCTCAGGCAATCTTTTTGCATCAGCATCCAAGTAACTGGGACTACATGTGTGCACCACCATGCCTGGCTAATATTTTAAACTTTTTGTAGAGATGAGTACTTGCTATCCTGCTCAAGCTAGTCTCGAACTCCTGAATTCAAGCAGTCCTCCTGCCTTGGCCTCCCAAAGTGCTAGGATACAGGTGTGAGTCACTGTGTCTGGGCCTGTGTGTGTGTGTGTGTGTGTGTGTGTGTGTGTGTGTTTTAGGTTAGTACTACCACATAGGGTTATCGTGAGGGGTAAATGAAATGATATATGTGTATGCCAAACATGTGAAATTATGGTGGAACTTAATTTTATGGTGGAAATTATGGTGGAACTTAGGTTTTTGCCTATTCTAGAATCTAATCTTTGTTTTTCTTATACCTTACTTTGATTTTTACTTTGGGGAATTACCCTTCCCTCTCTGCACAGTCTGTTGGTAAAACTGTCAGTCAAGATACCCGGCTGCATCGACCAAGTGAGTGTATTACCCAAGTTACACCTGATAGACCTTTGTTTCCTATCATTTCAATCCTTTTCAGAGTGAAATAGAGAGGAAAAATGGTCGGAGCTGATTCATCCCAGATGTCACCCTGAAGAAACTATCCAACAGTTCTTGTGATCTAAATCCCTACAGCCACCTGGTTCTTGTCTTTTAATAGTTAATTAATTAACAGGGTCTCACTGTGTGTTACCCAGGCCAGAGTGCAGTGGCACGATTATAGTTCAATGTAACCTCGAACTCCTGGGCTCAGGCCATCCTCCTGCCTCAGCCCTCTGAGTAGCTGGGACTACAGGCCAATGTATGTAATACCACCACATCCAGCTTAGTTAACATTGTAATAATTTTAGGAAACCAGCAATTGCCTTAGGAACAATTCTCTTGAATTGTTAAATTGAGTCAAACTTTCTCTTGAATTTTAGTCAATTCAAGTCAGTTTAGTCAATGATTTTTTCCCCTTTCTATTCAATATTTTATGCTTATGTATTTTTTTTTTTTTTTTTTTTT
>NW_007056324.1:734139-735753 GCF_000164805.1 Carlito syrichta | reverse complement strand
CTCACCTCAGCCTCCCAAAGGCGCGGGATTACAGGCTGAGCCACCGAGCCCAGCTATGCTTATGCATTTTAAAGTAATTGTAGACATTTCCAAACCTCTTATCTTACATGGCTAAAATGATTGAATTCATAGTTACTATTCAAATTTCTCTAATTGAACCAAAAAATTACTTATACATGTATTCTGTTCAAACTAGGATCCAATCACTGATCACACATCAAATCTTAGAATCCCATTGCTATGTTCCTTAAGCCTCTTTTAATCTAGAATAGTGTTGGTTTTGGGGGTTTTTCTGAGTTGGAGTTTCACTCTGTTGCCCAAGCTGGAGTGCAGTGGTGCAGTGGCACACTCACGGTTACCTGCTAGGCTCAGGTGGTTCCTCTACCTCAGCAGTTCAAGTAGCTGGAACTACAGGCGTGCGCTACCATGCCCTGCTTATTTTTTTATTTATTGTAGAGATGAAGTCTCACCAAGTTGCCCAGGCTGGTCTTGAATCCCAGAGCTTAGGCAATCCTCTCTCCTTGGCTTCACAAAATGCTGGGATTATAGGCTTTAGCCACCGTGCCCGGCCAAGTGTTAGTTTTATTTATTTATTTATTTTGAGTTGTTGGAGTCTCACTCTGTCACCTGGGCTGGAGTGCAGTGACACACTCAAAGCTACCTCAGCCTTGATCTGCTGGGCTCAGGCAATCCTTCCATTTTAGCCTTTCAAATTGCTGGGATTACAGACTTGAACCACCGCGCCTGGCCAAGTTAAACATTTTTAACCAAACTGCATCATGCATGATGTGTATATCCCCTACCTCCCTGTGAAGATACATTACACTAGTGTGTCCCACCACTAGTGAGAGTTAGATTTAGCTCTATCACTGAACTAAGGAAGTGACAGTTTGGTCTCTTCACCGTAAAACTACCCTTTTCTTCACTTTGTCACCAGGAAGTCATCTGAGTGGAGTTACTTTGGACAAATAAATGCCTATTTTTCTATCAGTCCCGAATGTTTAACATCCATTAATGATTATTTTTTTCTACTACATTGATTTTGTATACATTCATTAGCACGTCATCTTTATTTTTATTTATATATATATATTTTTTTTGAGTTGGAGTCTCACTCTGTCGCCCAGACTGGAGTGCAGTGGCCGCTCACAGCCACCACAGCCTCGACCTGCTGGGCTCCGGCGATCCTTCTGCCTCAGCCTTCCAAGTAGCCGGAATTACAGGCATGTACTACCACGCCCAGCTGATTTTTTGATTTATTTTAGAGATGAGGTCTCGCTGCCCAGGTGGGTCTCGAACCCACGGGCTCAGGCAATCCATTCACTTCAGCCTCCCAAAGGCGCGGGATTACAGGCTGAGCCACCGAGCCCAGCTTATTTTTTTATATTTTAGTCGAAATCTTACTCTGTCGCCCAGACTGGAGTGCAGTGGCACACTCATAGCTACCGCAGCCTTGACCTGCTGGGCTCAGGCAATCCTTCCATCTTAGCCTTCCACGTTGCTGGAACCAGAGTCATCCGCCACCACAGCTGGCTAATTTTCGGATTTATTGTAGAGATGAGGTCTCACCAAGTTGCCCAGGCTGGTCTTGAAACCCTGGGTTCAGGCAATCCT
>NW_007056324.1:726842-733965 GCF_000164805.1 Carlito syrichta | reverse complement strand
AGGTGAGTGGATTGCCTGAGCCCGTGTGTTCGAGACCCGCCTGGGCAACTTGATGAGACCTCATCTCTACAACAAATAAAAAAAAAATCAGCCAGGGGTGGTAGCGCATGCCTGTAATTCCGGCTACTTGGAAGGCCGAGGCGGAAAGATCGCCGGAGCCCAGCAGGTCGAGGCTGCGGTGACCGGGAGCGGCCAGTGCACTCTAGTCTGGGTGACAGAGTGAGACTCCAACTCAAAAAAAATACAAAAAAAAAAAAAAAGAACAGTATTCTGTCATCAACTTGGGCAACTTATTTATTTGTTTGTTTTTCCCTTTCCCAAATTGGGAAACAGACAGTTTAGTTTCAATGTAATATAGTTCCTAGTGGAGAGGTAGGATTAATGTTTAATTATTTCTGTTTAATTTGTTGCTGTCTCAAATGGTCAAACATGTTTCTTTTTTGAATTTTGTCTATTTGAATCCATTATGTACTTTTGAATTTTCAGAGATTCATTGTGTTTCACTTAATAGCAATTATAATTTTTTTATTTTGTAGTTTTATTACTGACAGGAAAAGCATAAAAGCAATTATAATTTTTCAGTTCTCAAAATTTCACTGCTTTGACCATCAGAAACCTTTTCACAATAACGCCTATGAACTTTTTTTTCTTTTTTCTTTTTGTAGAGACAGAGTCTCCCTCTGTCATTCAGGCTGGAGTGCAATTGTGCTATCATAGCTCACTGCAGCCTCAGACTGGGCTCAAGAAATCCTCCTGCTTTGGCCTCTCAAAGCATTGGGAATACAGGTATGAGCCACTGTTCCCAGCCCACTGTGAACTTTTATTTTTTTTTGAGTTGGACTCTCACTCCGTCGCTCAGCCTGGAGTGCAGTGGCCGCTCCTGGCTACCGCAGCCTCGACCCGCTGGGCTCCAGCGATCCTTCCACCTCAGCCTTCCAAGTAGCTGGAACTACAGGTGCACGCTACCATGCCCGGCTAATTTTTTGATTTATTGTAGAGATGAGGTCTCGCCAAGTTGCCCAGGCGAGTCTCGAACCCGTGGGCTCAGGCAATCCACTCATCTTGGCCTTCTGAAGTGCAGGGTTACAGGCTGAGCCACTGAGCCCAGCCTCACTGTGAACTTTTACATAACTCCATGGATGTGAGACAGGCATAGTTAACATATTTTAGAAGTAGTTAGACAAGTTGTCTTAGGTAGGTTTAATTTTTTTTTTTTTTTTTTTAGAAAGTAGTATTTATTGAGACAAAATCTCCCAGAGTAGGAGGGGACTGGTAGGTTGCCCCATGGGTTTAATTTAGAACAGGGTTCAGACATCCTTCTTATCTATACATGACCTTCATACGACCAACCTTATCAGATTGGACTACCTTGTGGATTAGAAGGAATGTGTAACTACCAGTGCAGTAAATCACAGAAAGAATAGGGAATTACCCAAAACACAGACATGTCATTTTCAGAAAAGTCAAAATCTAGTTAGACAGTAGCTTTTATTATTTAGAAGTTAATTTGGGAGACCGAAGTGAGAGGATTGTCTGAGCCCATGGGTTCGAGAACAGACTGAGCAATTTGATGATACCTCATCTCTACAATAAATAAAAAAAACTAGTTGGGCATGGTGGCATATGCCTGAAGTTCCAGCTAATTGGAAGGCTGAGGTGGAAGGATCACCTGATCCCAACAGGTTGAGGGTGCAGTGGCCGTGAGCAGCGTGCCACTGCACTCTAGCCTGGGTGACAGAGTGAGACTCTAACTAAAAAAAAAAAGGCAACTTTATTGAGGTATAATTTAATAAAATAAAATGCATATAAGTATATAAATTGATGAGTTTTGACAGATAAATAACTGTAACTACCACCAAATCAAAATATAGAAATAGAGGTTTTATTCATTACCTCAGAAAATTTTCTTGTTACCCTTTGTAGTCAATTCCCACAATATCCCCCCAAGAAACCACTTATTTGCTCTCTGTCACTATAGATTTATTTTGCCAGATCTAGAATTTCATATCAATGGTGTCAAACAATATGTGCTCTTTTAAAAAAACCTTGGTTTTCCCATTCAACATAATAGTCTGAGGTTTATCCATATTGTTCTAGGCATCAGTACTTCATTCTCTTTTTAAAATTTATTTTTAATTAAAAAATTTTTTTCTGCCAGGTGCAGTGGCTCAAGCCTGTAATCCCAGCACTTTGGGAGCCTGAGGTGAGGGGATTGCCTGAGCCCATGGATTCGAGAATAGCCTGGGCAACTTGGTAAGACCTCATCTCTACAATAAATCAAAAAATTAACATGCACCTGTAGTTCTGGCTACTTGGAAGCCTGAGGCAGAAGGATCGCCTAAGCCCAGCAGGTCGGGGCTGTGAGTGTGCCACTGTACTCCAGCCTGGATGACAGAGTGAGACAGAGAGTCCGTCATCCAGGCTAATCTCGAACCCCTGCCTCAAGTGTTCCTCCTGCCTTGGCCTCTAAATTTCCTTTATATTGCTAAGTAGTATTCCACTACTTAGTAGTATGACTATAGAATAATTTGTATATCTATTCAGCTATTGATAGACATTTGAATCGGTTCCAGTTTTTTATTGCTGTGAATAAAGTTGCTCAGAACATTTTGCCTTTGTGTGGGCATATGTTTTTATTTCCTTAATGTAAATTGGAACTGCTGGGTTATACGGTAAGTATATATTTAATTTAAAAATAAGCCGGGCTCGGTGGCTCAGCCTGTAATCCCGCGCCTTTGGGAGGCTGAGGTAAGTGGATTGCCTGAGCCCGCGGGTTCGAGACCCGCCTGGGCAGCGAGTCCTCATCTCTACAATAAATCAAAAATCAGCCAGGCATGGTAGCACATGCCTGTAATTCCGGCTACTTGGAAGGCTGAGGCGGAAGGATCGCCGGAGCCCAGCAGGTCGAGGCTGCGGTGGCTGGGAGCGACCATTGCACTACAGTCTGGGTGACAGAGTGAGACTCCAACTCAAAAAACAAAGCAAAACAAAACAAAAAAACCAAATATCACAAAGAAAATTACTGATAACAACAGAAGTTGTAAAAATTCACTGACTAGCTGTAAAACATTTGCTGTCTGACCAGGTGTGGTTGCTCAAACCTGTAATCCCAGCACTTTGAAAGGCTGAGGCAAGAGGATTGCCTACGTTCAGAGGTTTGAGACCAGCCCGGGCAACATGGTGAGACTTTGTCTCTATAATAAATCAAAAAATAAGCCAGGTGTGGTAGCACGTGCCTGTAGTTCCCACTACTTGGAAGACTGAGGCGGAAGGATCGCCTGAGCCCAGCAGGTGGAGGCTACAGTGGCTATGAAGTGTGCCACTGAGTTCCATTCTGGGTGACAGAGTGAGACTCCGATTTAAAAAAAAAAACAACAACAAAAAACCCAAACATTTGCTGTTAGTTTGGTGGTAAACAAAAAGCAGTCAACTACTGCTGTTAATTAACCCTATCTTAAAAAGACAAAACCCACCTTCGATCAGCCACTTTACAAACCTCTGGCACTGTATGAAGTAGTTTTGCAAAATTCTCCATGTCCCACAGGTAATTCCCTGGGCCTACACTAAATCCCAATACAGTCTTTTTTTTTTGAGTTGGAGTCTCACTCTGTCGCCCAGACTGGAGTGCAGTGGCCGCTCCCGGTCACCGCAGCCTCGACCTGTTGGGCTCCAGCGATCCTTTCACCTCAGCCTTCCAAGTATCTGGAACTACAGGTGCGCGCTACCACGCCCAGCTAATTTTTCAATTTATTGTAGAGATGAGGTCTTGCCAAGTTGCCCAGGCGGGTCTCGAACCCGCGAGCTCAGGCAATCCACTCATCTTGGCCTCCCAAAGCACGGGATTATAGGCTGAGCCTCTGAGCCGGCCCAATACAGTCTTATAAATGCTTCACTTTGGTCCCTGCCTCTTTGCAAATAGCAGACAGTAAACTCTCTCTGCTGTTCTGCCTATTGTGCTTTTTACAATGTACCTTTTTAAAAACAAATCTACCTTTCTTAATTCAGAACTGTCCTGGTAAAATTTTTTTTTTTTTTGAGTTGGAGTCTGACTCTGTTGCCTGGGCTAAAGCGCAGTGGTATGATCACAGACACCACAGCCTCAACTTGCTGAACTCAGGCAATTCTTCCACCTCAGTCTTTCAAGTTGCTGGGATTACAGGAAAGTGATTACAGGAAAGTGCCACCACGTGCCTGTCCTACCATGTTGCTCAGGCTGGTCTCTAACTTCTGAGCTCAAGCAAACTTTTTGCCTTGGCCTCCCAAAGTTCTGAGATTATAGGCATATGAGCCACTGTGCTCAACCTGTCTTGGTTAATTCTTTTTACCAACCCACAACTCTGGGCATACCCAGCCTGCCACACTTGGCACAAATGACAGTAAGAGACAATGTTTTTAATACATTTAACAAAAGATTAACATATAGAATATCACAATTGAACTGGCTTTTTTCTTTTCATTGCCAAATTCCTAACTCTTTTTTTATAGTTGGGGTCTCATTCTGTCACCCAGTCTGGAGTGCAGTGTCACAATCATAGCCACCGGAGCCTCAACCTGCTGGGCTCGGGTGATCCTTCCACCTCAACCTTCCAAGTAGCTGAAATTACAGGTACGCCTCACCAGGCCCAGTTAATTTTTTGATTTATTGTAGAGTTGAGGTCTCGCCAAGTTGCCTGGTCTAGTCTCAAGCCTGTGGGCTCAGGCAATCTTCTCAGTCTTCCAAAGTGCTGATATTATAGTTGTGAGCCACTGTGCCGGGCCAATTCCTTTTAATGTGATTTACCCTTTAATCTGACTGGCAGGCAAAGAAGGAAAAATCAAAGTACTTTATGAACCTGTAAGGCTGTCTTGGGAACTCTGAAGTCTTTTAAAATCATTACCTGCTGTGAAATCTAACACCACCCCTAAAACTTCATCTACATGTCAAGAGACTCTGTTCCCTCATCTTCTTCAAGCTGCTAATTTCCTTCACTGCTTTCAAGTTTTCTTAGATAATTATACTAACTAGTTGTCAGTCAGAAAATCTTTGAACCACCTATACCCGGTGGGTCCCTGCTAAGACATGTCCAGCCTTCCTGGACTGAACCAGTGTAAATCTCACATGTATTGATTTATGGTTTCTTGTAACTTCTATCCTCCTAAATTGTATATAACCAAGCTACCATTCAACCATGGTGGGCACATGTTCTTAGGACCTTCTGGAGACATATACCACAGATCTATATCCTCAAGTTTGGACAGAATTAACCATCGTAAAATATTTTACATGGGATGGAGACCAGCCTAAGGAACTTGGTGAAACTTAATCTCTACAATAAATTAAAAAATTAGCTGGCAGAGGTGGTGCGTGCCTGTAATTCCAGCTACTTGGAAGGTTGAGGTGGAAGGATCACCTGAGCCCAGCAGGTCAAAGTTGCAATGGCCATGAGCGTGTCACTGCACTCCAGCCTGGGTGACAGAGTGAGACTCTAACTCAAAAAAAAAAAAATTAGAGTTTGGCATCTTTTCATCAACAAATATATGACAGTTTCCGCAGATTCATAAGGAAAAAGGAAACAACACAGTAATAAAATGGTAAAGGCCGGGCGTGGTGGCTCATGCCCATAATCCCAGCACTTTGGGAGGCCAAGGCAAGAGGATTGCTTAAGCCCAGGAGTTCAAGACCAGCCTGAGCAACACAGTAAGACCTCATCTCTAAAAAAAAAAAAATAATAAAACAAAATAAAATGGATAGAGAATAACAATAGGCAATTCACAAAGGGTCAATAAACACAAGAAATATACAACATAGGCCAGGTAAGGTGGCTCATTCCTGTCATCCCAGCACTTTGAGAGGCAGAGGCAAGAGGATTTACTAAGCCCAGGGGTTCGAGACTAGCCTGGGTAACATGGTGAGACCTTGTCTCTACAATAGATAAAAAAAATTAGCCAGGCATGGAGGCGTGCATCTGCAATTCCAGCTACCTGGAAAAGTGAGGTGGAAGGATTACCTGAGCCCAGAAGGTCAAGGATACAGTAGCTGTGAACATGCCACTCCACTCCAGCCTGGACAATAGGGTAAGAATCTGACCCAAAAAAGAAGAAAGAAGCCGGGTTCGGTGGCTCAGCCTGTAATCCCATGTTTTGGGAGGCCGAGGTGAGTGAATTGCCTGAGCCCATGGGTTTGAGACCCGCGTGGGCAACTTGGCAAGACCTTATCTCTACAATAAATCAAAAAAATTAGCCGGGTGTGGTAGCGCATGCCTGTAGTTCCAGCTACTTGGAAGGCTGCGAGTCCAGCTGGTCGAGGCTATGGTGGATGGGACTGTGCAACTGCACTCAAGCCTGGGCGACAGAGTGACACTCCATCTCAGAAAAAAGAAAAAGAAGAAACAAAAAAATAGAAGAATATAACATAAAGAAATACAAATTAAAATTCAATTAAAAATCATTTCTCATTCATCTGGCAAAATTTAAAAGTTGATCATTTAAAAGTGCATATACAAGAATATATGTACTTTGTTTGTATTGTAAATTGATGAAATCTCTTTGATAGGCAAATTGGGGAAATGGGGAAGTAGTGATGAGTGGGAATCCATGGTGTCGAACTCACAAAAAGCCTACATTTCTGCCAGTATGGCTACTTTATGTTCCATTGTGCCTGCTCTGAGGTAGTTAATGACAGAGGCTATTATCAGTCAGTTGAGCTATTTTGTTTACTTGGCAGTTTAGTGCGTCTTTTGTGGTGGATTTTCTCTGGTATGCATTAACATGTTGTTATGTGCTGTATTGTGCTTTCCAGATTCATATGTTGAAGCCCTAACAAGCATATGAATTTGTTATAATTTGTTCATCCAAATTCTTCTTTCTTAGATCTCCTGCTTTCCTGATCTTTCTCATTCAAGGTTTCTTTTCTTTTTTTTTTTTTTTGAGTTGGAGTCTAACTCTGTTGCCCAGATGGAGAGCAGTGGCCACTCCTGGCCACCGCAGCCTTGACCTGCTGGGCTCCAGGATCCTTCCACCTCAGCCTTCCAAGTAGCCAGAATTACAGGCATGCGCTACTAAGCCCGGCTGATTTTTTGATTTATTGTAGAGATGAGGCCTCGCTGCCCAGGCGGGTCTCGAACCCGCGGGCTCAGGCAATCCA
>NW_007056324.1:724749-726227 GCF_000164805.1 Carlito syrichta | reverse complement strand
CAAGTTGCCCAGGCAGGTCTCGAACCCACGGGCTCAGGTAATCCACTCACCTCAGCCTCCCAAAGGCGTGGGATTACAGGCTGAGCCACCGAGCCCGGCTTAATTTTTGATTTTTACTGTAGAGACGAGGTCTCGCCAAGTTGCCCAGGTGGGTCTCAAACCCGCAGGCTCAGGTAATTCACTCGCCTTGGCCTCCCAAAGTGCTGGGATTACAGGCTGAGTCACCGAGCCCAGCCAAGGCCACTTTTCTTTTCATCAAAATTGGATGGTGCATCTGCCAAAGCTTCCCAGTTAGGAGGATTTCTCCTCATCACTTTCAGGGTCATCACTATGTGCTATTTTCTGCTTATATTTTCCCATTCATATGCCTTTATTAGCTGAGTAAGAGGTGTCAAAGTAAGAGCAATGGATGACTGGGGGTCTGTGCCATCCACAGCTTATATCCTTTAACTGTATTTGTGTCTGATCCTGACTGTATCATTTCCACCTTGTGAAAGATTGCTGTTGGGCCTGCCCACCTTACAACTCGGTGAATCTAACATGATGGATTGTACTATAGTCGGGTACTTCATCTCTCCCATGGCCAGATGATGCTTTTCGAAAACATTCAAATTCTCTCAGCAGATGTCATAGGAACCCTAGGAGGTCTAGATTGTGATTCTCTTATTGGAGCGTGTCAGAAGCTCCACATGATGTCTTTACCACTGTCTTAGACTATTCTGCTATTAAAAAAATACCCGAGACTGAGTCATTTATAAAGAACAGAAATGTATTTCTCACAGTTCTGGAGGCTGGGAAGTCTGAGATTATGGTGCCGGCAGGTTCAGTGTCTAGCAAGAGTTGCTCTGTGTTTCCAAGATGGTACCTCTTGCTGTGTCCTCACATGGTTAAAGATGGAAAGGCAAGTCGGGCTCTGTGGCTCAGTTTGTAATCCCGCGCTTTGGGAGGCTGAGGTGAGTGGACTGTCTGAGCCTGCGGGTTCGAGACCTGCCTGGGCAACTTGGTGAGACCTCATCTCTACAATAAATAAAAAATTAGCCGATTGTGGTAGCGTGCGCCTGTAGTTCCAGCTACTTGGAAGGCTGAGCCAGAAGCATCGCCAGAGCCCAGCAGGTCGAGGCTGCGGTGGCCAGGAGCAGCCACTGCACTCCAGTCTGGGTGACAGAGTGAGACTCCAACTCAAAAAAAAAAAAAAAAAGACACAGTAAGAAGACCAGGGATTGGGGAAAGGGATGGATAGCAAAGTATAAGACATTTTAGGGCAGTTAAACTATTTTGCACGATGCTGTAATAGTATAACACAAATAGTAAAGCTGGGCTCGGTGGCTCAACCTGTAATCCCAGTGCTTTGTGAGGCTGAAGTGAGTGGATTGCCTGAGCCCGCGGGTTCGAGACCCGCCTCGGCAACTTGGCGAGACCTCATCTCTGCAACAAATCAAAAAATTAGCCGGGCGTGGTAGCACGCGCCTGTAGTTCCA
>NW_007056324.1:717658-724729 GCF_000164805.1 Carlito syrichta | reverse complement strand
ACTCGCAGGTTCAGGCAATCCACTCACCTCAGCCTCCCAAAGCGCGGGATTACAGGCTGAGCCACCAAGCCGGGTACTGTGTCTTATTTTATTTTATTGTTTTAGAGATGTGGGTCTCCCTATGCCCAGGCTGGCCTCAAACTCCTGGACTTAAGTGATCCTCCTGCCTTGGCCTCCTCCAGGTACAGGTACTACAGGTACACACACCATTTCACTCCTTTTTTATTTATTTATTTTCTCTGGAGTCGAAATCTCACTCTATTGCCCAGGTTGGAGAGCAGTGGCGCTCACGGTTAGCCTAGTCTCAACCTACTGGGCTCAGGGTGATCCTTTCACCTCAGTCTTCCAAGTACCTGGGACTACAGGTGTGTGCCACTGCACCTGGCTAATTTTTTAATTTATTGTAGAGACGAGGTCTTGCCATGTTGACCAGGTTGGTCTCAAACCCCTGGCAATCATCTTGTCTCAGTCTTCCAAAGTGCTGGGATAATGGGCGTGAGTCACTGCAACCAGCCTAATTTTGTCTTTTATAACATCCTTTTTTTTTTGAGTCAAAGTCTCACTCTGCCACCCAGGTTGGAGTGCAGTGGCATGCTCACGGCCACTGCAGCATCGACCTGCTGGACTCAGGTGATCCTTCCGCTTCAGCCTTCCAAGTAGCTAGAACTACAGAATGAGCCACCATGCCTGGTTAATTTTTTTATTTTTTGTAGAGACAAGGTTTTGCCAAGTTGCCCAGGCTAGCCTTGAACCTCAGGGCTCAGACAATCCTCTCACCACTGCCTCCCAAAGTGCTGGGATTACAGGCGTGAGCTACCATGTCTGGCCCTAAAGGAACCTTTTAGATCTCACACACTATTTTGGAAACTGGAAGAAAACATCTGGTATTCACTCTGATAGGAGAACCAAAACAATGCTGTAAACACCACCTGTGAATTTTTTCTTCTAAAGGAGCCTTTCCCTATTTCTAGGAGTTCTCTTTGCCAACTCCTTGTCACAGGAGCACGGAAAGCAAGTGAAACCACTGAGGTTTTTCCAGGATGTTCTGGGCTGGGAGACAGGGCTTCCAGGGCTTCCTGCTGCACAGGTGCACATCCTCATAGGATGCCTCTATCCTTTTCAGCCCCTCCTCCTGGAGCAAGAAAGTCATGTATGGACATGCAATTTATGCTCTTTACAAAAGTGCCTGGCTGAGGGGTCCAGAGAGGGTTGAAAATCAGCTGCATTCAGTTTTTGAAACTGTATACCCTGGCACTGCATCCTCTCAGAGAAGGTGGTGCCTTTTTCTTTTTCTTTTCTTTTTTTTTTTTGAGTTGGAGTCTCACTCTGTAGCCCAGTCTGGAGTGCAATTGCACACTCATGGCCACCCCATGTCAACCTGCTGGGCTCTGGTGATCCTTCTGCCTCAGACTTCCAAGTAGCCAGAACTACAGGTGCACTCTACCACGCCCGGTTAATTTTTGATTTATTGTAGAGACGAGGGCTCGCCAAGTTGCCCGGGCTGGTCTTGAATCTGCTGGCTCAGGCAATCCACCCTCCCAAAGTGCTGGGATTATAGGCTGAGTCACTGAGACCGGCCAGTGGTGCCTTTTTCTATCATGTACAAAGACACAGTTTAGCTTAATGGCAGGTCTTGGCCTCAAGCTCACGGAGATTATTTAGCTCTGTTGCAATTGTGTACTGACATGCTTGTCTTCCTCCGAGATTCTTGATGGCTGAAGCATGGTCTCCTTTAAACTTTGTTCCATTGCAGCACAGTGTATGGTGTATAGTAGACTTCAGTATATCAACTTAATAAATTATTATGGACAGAGGTCTTTTGGCCCACTGCCAGCATTGTCTACCAATCTCATTTTTTTTTTTTTGAGTTGTAGTCTCACTCTGTCACCCAGACTGGATTGCAGTGGCATGCTCCCGGCCACCGCAGCCCGGCCCTACCGGGCTCTGGCGATCCTTCCGCCTCAGCCTTCCAAGTAGCCATAACTACAGGTGCGCACTACCACACCTGCTAATTTTTTGTTTATTGTAGAGACGAGATCTCACCAAGTTGCCCGGGCGGATCTCGAACCCCCGGGCTCAGGCACTCCACTCGCCTTGGCCTCCCAAAGTGCTGGGATTACAGGCTGAGTCACTGAGCCCGGCCTACCAATCTCATTTTTGAAAATTTAATAAAATTAATGGTCTTTTAGGTTTTCTTCTATTTTTCATATCTGCTCCTTCTCTCTCTCTTTTTTTTTTTGAGGCGAGGTCTTACTCTGTTGCCCAGGCAGGAGTGTAGTGGCACCATCAACCCTCATTGCAGCCTTGACCTCCTGAGCTCAGGCAATCCTCCTGTTTGCCTCCTGAATAGCCAGGACTACAGGAGCACATCACCAACCCTGGCTAATTTTTCTGATTTTTTTGTAGAGACGAGATCTCACTCTGTTGTCTAGGCTGGTATCAAACGCCTGGGCTCGGGTGATCCTCCCTTCTCGGCCTCCCAAAATGTTGAGATTATAGATGTGAGCCACCACACTCAGCCTCTCCATCTCTTTCATTGATTCTCTGAACTACCCAATAACTTTTTAGAGGCTGGTCATTTCATCTTTGTTCTCAGACCCAGTCTCTGTTCTTTTTTTTTTTAGAGACAGGGACTTGCTCTATTGCCCAAACTGGAGTGCAGTGGCCCAGTCATAGCTCAGTGAACCCTCCGACTCCTGGGCTAAAGTGATCCTCCCGCCTCAGCCTCCCAAAGTGCTAGGATTACAGGTGTGAGCCACCACACTAGTCCCTGTTCTTCTTGTGAAAACTACATTTCCCAGCTCCTTTGCCAATTGGATACATGCTATACTCTGTCAATGGAAGGAACTGGTAGGACACTGGAGGTGGGAGGACAGGAGAAACCACAGTAGTTCTTCCTTTCTTTTGGCTGTGGGACACTTTCTAGCAGTGGCTGCATCTCTTCTATATGGTTTTCACTTCCCCTCCTTCTTAGACCCAGATTCTGCTGCCCACCACATTCCAGCCAAATTCTATTCCCTCCAGAGCCACAAAGTTTGGTGTGTATCCTTTTATCTATGCTTAACCATATATATCTATATATAATATTTATATATACAATGTTTTACTTTTGCAAAAATGAATACAATATGCATTATTCTGCAACTTTTTACTTCAAAATATATTGCAATAGTCACTGCCAAATTGTTCCACAAAAAAGTTCTAACAACTTATACTGCCATCAATAGTGAATAAGAGCCGGGCTCGGTGGTTCAACCTGTAATCCTGCGCCTTTGGGAGGCTGAGGTGAGTGGATTGCCTGAGCCCCGGGTTTGAGACCCGCCTGGGCAACTTGGCAATCAAAAGTTAGCTGGGCGTGGTAGTGTGTGCCTGTAGTTCCAGCTACTTGGAAGGCTGAGGTGGAAGGGTTGCCGGAGCCCAGCAGGTCGAGGCTGCGGTGGCTGGGAGCGGCCACTGCGCTCCAGTCTGGGCAACAGAGTGAGACTCCAACTCAAAAAAAAAAAAAAAAAAAAAGAAAAGAAAACAGACACCCAAGCCGGGCTTGGTGGCTCAGCCTGTAATCCCAGCACTTTGGGAGGCTGAGGTAAGTGGATTGCCTGAGCCTGTGGGTTCGAGACCTGCCTGGGCAACTTGGTGAGACCTCATCTCTACAATAAATAAAAAAAAATTAGCCTGGTGTGGTAGCGTGTGCCTGTAGTTCCAGCTACTTGGAAGACTGAGGCGGAAGGATCGCCGGAGCCCAGCAGGTCGAAGCTGCGGTGGCTGGGAGCGGCCACTGCACTCCAGTCTGGGAGACGGAATAAGACTCCAACTCAAAAAAAAAAAAAAAAAAAAAAGTGAGTAAGAATGCTTATTTTTTATCCACGTAGCACTGAATATACTTGATCCTTTTAGCTTTTGTCAATTTATTAGGTGAAAATTGGGACTTGTTTTATTTTTTAAAATTATCAGTGATAGCCGGGATTGGTGACTCAAGCCTGTAATCCCAGCACTTTGGGAGGTGAAGGTAGGAGGATTGCCTGAGCTCAGGGGTTTGAGACCACCCTGGGCAACTAGGTGAGACCTTGTCTTTACAATAAATAAAAAAAATTAGCTGGGCATGGTGATGAATGCCTGTGGTTCCAGCTACTTGGAAGACTGAGGTGGAAGGATCACCTGAGCCCAGTAGTTTGAAGCTGTGGTGGCTGTGAGCATGCCACTGCCCACCAGCCTGGGTGACAGAGTGAGACTCCAACTAAAATAAAATAAAATAATCAGTGATATTGGCCATCTTTCCACATGTTCACTAGTTGTATTTCTTCTTTGGTAAATTGCCTCTTGCAAGGAACACAAATTTTTTTTCTATTGAATCATTCCGTTTTTCTTATTGATTTTTTAGGGTGTTTTGTACACTGGGAAAACTAACCCTTTTTCCATTATATAGATTACAAATATTTTCTTCCAGTTTATCTTTTCACTTTGTGTATGGTGTCTTTTGCCATCATCAAATCTGTCAACTGTTTCCTTTATGGTTTCTGAATTTGGTGTTGTGATTAGATACTTTTTTTTTTTTTTTTTTAGTCACTGTCTGTTGCCTAGTCTGTCAGGTAGGCTGGAGTGCAGTGGCATGATCACAGTTCACTGCAGCCTCTACCTTTTGGGCTCAGGCAATCCTTCCGCCTCAGCTTCCCAAGTAACTGGAACTATAGGAGTGTGCCACCATACCTAGCTAATTTTTTTGATATTTTGTAGAGATGAGTTCTCACTATGTCACCAGTTTGTTCTCAAAATCACGGGCTCAAGCAATTCTCCTGCCTTGGCCTTCCAAAGTACTGGGATTATAGGTGTGAGTCACTGCACCTGGCCTAGACAAATTCTTTATATCCCACAATCAAAAAAAATTCTTCTGTATTCTCTTTTAATATTTTAGAGTGTGATTTTTTTTGTGTTTATATAGTCATCCTTTTAGAATGTACAATCATCTTTATCCATTCATGGTCATCATGATAATTACATCGTCATATGATGGCTGTAACATAGTTCCTAGAATTGGAAGGAACCTCAGAGTTCACCCAGAGATCTGAGTCCTTTATCGAAAGTGTGGGATTCCAGAAAAGGGCAAAAGGTTTCAGCCTGACCTTAAAGGATCTAAGGATTCATCCTGACTTTTTTCTTGGTTTTTCCAGGAGAGAAGATGACTTTGCCAAGGATTTTTTTTATTTTTTATTTATTAAAAAAAATTTTTTTTTTGAGTTGGAGTTTCACTCTGTTGCCCAGGCTAGAGTGCAATGGCACCACAGCCTCGACCTACTGGGCTCAGGTGATCCTTTTGCATCAGCCTTCCAAGTAGCTGGAACCACAGCTGCGTATCACCACACCTGGTTAATTTTTTTATTTATTGAAGAGACAAGGTCTCATCAAATTACCCAGGCTGTCTTGAACCCCAGGACTAAGGCAATTCTCTCACCTCTGCCTCCCAAAGTGCTGGGATTACAGGTGTAAGTCACCACACCCAGCCCAGATGCCAACGACTTTATTTACAGGCTTAGAACTGTTAAACCTAAGCCAAGCCTCTTCCTTTCTGATTTCTCCAACCTTATCTCCCTCTGGTTTCTTACATATGCCCTTTGCTCTACTTACTAATTCTGAACATTCCTGGAACTTTCCCGCATCCATGCCTCTGCTTAGATTTCTTTGGACATCTTTCATCCTACCTGTCCTTTGAGGCCTAACTTAAATGTTTCTATTCTCAGTCGGGCTCGGTGGCTCAGCCTGTAATCCCACGCCTTGGGAGGCTGAGGTGAGTGGATTGCCTGAGCCCGTGGGTTCAAGACCTGCCTGGGCAACTTGGTGAGACCTCATCTCTACAATAAATAAAAAATCAGCTGGGCGTGATAGCGCGCACCTGTAGTTCCAGCTACTTGGAAGGCTGAGGCGTGAGGATCGCCAGAGCCCAGCAAGTAGAGGCTGCCGTGGCTGGGAGCAGCCACTGCACTCCAGTCTGGGCGACAGAGTGAGACTTCAACTCAAAAAATAAAAAATAAAAATAAAAAAAATGTTTCTATTCTCCATGAAGTCTTTCTAGATTCATCATGTTCTCCTGAATTCCCTCTCTTCTCTACTCCCCAGGCATGGAATGTGCAACCTAGGGAACTTGGGTGATTTTCTGCCAGGTACCATCGTTATCTGTATACCTGTCTGTTTCCCTCACAAGGACCTCCTTGAGAGCATCTTTGCAGATTCATGGTGCGTGGCACATAGTAGGACTTAGTCACTGCTAGGTGGTTAAGTGAATGAAATATTGTAGAGGTGGCTGTCTTTCCTGTCTCTGTTCTTAGACATTTCCAGTGCTGGTATATGAAGGGAGGGAGAAATAAGAGAGAAAGAGGGAGGGTGCAAGCTGGGTTCCCTTTGTCTGAAGTGCTATTGCAGGCCAGCAGGAACGTTGGTCACTGTCTAGGTGTACTGGGAGGGAAAGACAAAGGGCAGGGGAAGAGAGGACTAGCATCCTATGCAGCCAAGTCTGGCCCCAAGTGAGTCACCACTGGGATTCACACCTAGAAATTGTTAAGTATGAATCACTCCTAGGAAGGTGAAGAGGTATTTGCTTTTCTAGCAAAATGTCCTCACTTCCTTTCCATTGCTTAAGAATTGGTGACCTCCATGGGGAATGGGAGACATGGCAGGCTGACCTAGGAATAGATGCTCAGCAACCTTCTCCCCATTTTAAACATGAAGGCAGAGAAGGAAAATACCAGATCAGATCTAGGCTGATAGGGAATCTTAGAAGTCTGATGAGAGAGGCTCACCCTTGATCTCAGGGAATCTTACTTTGACAAGAGGGACAGTAAGATCAGCCCTCCAAAGACTTTTTTCTTCCTAATGGCACCATAGTTTCCCGACAGCTACTTTTCCATCTTTTTCTCTGCTCCTTCTTCCACTTCCTATCTATCGGTGTTCCAAAGAGTTCCATCCTCAGAAATTTTAGTCCACTCAATTTTCCATTCTTCTAGCTTATCCTGGAAGAAGGTGATGTGGGTCAAAAACCCTTAAAGTCATCCTGTGTTCCTTTCTTTTTTTTTTTTTTTTTTT
>NW_007056324.1:712028-717596 GCF_000164805.1 Carlito syrichta | reverse complement strand
CAGCCTCAACCTGCTGGGCTCTGGCGATCCTTTCGCCTCAGCCTTCCAAGTAGCTGGAACGACAGGCACGCGCTACCACGTCCGGCTAGTTTTTTATTTATTGTAGAGATGAGGTCTCGCCAAGTTGCCCAGGCGGGTCACGACTGTGTTCCTTTCATTTCCTCACACCCTGTGTTTAATATGTGAACACACTGTGTTTAATATGTGAACACAATCTTTTATTTATTTATTTGTTTATTTTTGGAAGCAAATTCTTATGCATCTACCTTCAAAATGTACCCAGAGCCTGACCATTTCTGATAATCTTTTTTTTTTGAGTTTGAGTCTCACTCTGCTGCCCAGACTAGAGTGCAATGGCCGTTCCCAGCCACCGCAGCCTCGACCTGCTGGGCTCTGGCGATCCTTCCGCCTCAGCCTTCCAAGTAGCTGGAACTACAGGCGTGCGCTACCATGCCCAGCTAATTTTTGATTTATTGTGGAGATGAGGTCTCGCCAAGTTGCCTAGGCGGGTCTCGAACCCATGGGCTCAGGCAATTCACTCCCCTCGGCGTCCCAAAGTGCTAGGATTACAGGCTGAGCCACCAAGCCCGGTCTTTTTCTGATAATCTTTATTGCTACCACTCAGGTTTACAGCACTATCATTTCTTGCCTGGATTCTTGTAAGACCACTTCTAAGTGGTCTTTCTTCTTCTACCCTCTCCCCTCTCTAGGTTATGCTCAGTGTAGTAGCCAGAGTTAGATCTTATCGCTTTTCTGCTCACTCAGAATAAAAGTCAAAATTTTTAAAATAATCTATAAGATCTGCCAAGCACAGTGGCTCACACCTGTAATCCCAGCACTTTGGGAGGCAGAGGCGAGAGGATTGCCTGAGCTCAGGGGTTCAAGACCAGCCTGAGCAACATGGTGAGACCTGGTCTCTACAATAAATAAAAAAATCAGCCAGGCATGGTGGCACATGCCTGTGGTTTCAGCTATTTGTAAGGCTAAGGTGGAAGGATCATCTGAGGCCAGCAGGTCGAGGTGGCTGTGAGTGTGTGAGTGTACCACTGCACTCCAGCCTGAATGACAGAGTGAGACTCCAACTCAAAAAAAAAGAAAAAAAAATCTACAAGATCCTATGTGATTTAGCCCCTCTATTCTTTCTCTGACTTCATCTTCTTTTACACTTGTCTTTGCTAACTCCATTCCCGTCACATTGGGCTGCTTACTGTTCCTAAAACATAAAAGGTGAGCTTCCACTTCAGGGCCTTTGTACTTGTTGTTTCCTTGAAATTTTCTTCCCCTAGATATTTGTATGGCTCGTTTCTTTTCTTTCTTCAGGTCTTTACTCAGATGTCATCTTTTCAGTGAGAACTTCCCTGGCCATCTTCATTTCAACCATGAATACTTTCTGTCTCCTTTTCCCTGCTTTATTCTTCTTCTCAGTACATATCAGCATCATCTATTAGTTATCTTTTTCTAGAATGTAAGCTCCACAAGAGTGGTGATTCTTTTGGCTGAGTTATATGCTGCTGCTTAGAAAAGTGCTTGGTATACTGCAGGTTCTCAATAAATATTAGTTGAGTAAAAGAATGAAAGTCTGTTAGTTCAAGGAGTACCAGTATATTACACGTGTATTTTTTTTTTTTTGAGTTGGAGTCTCACTCTGTCACCCAGGCTGGAGTGCAGTGGCATGCTGCTCATGGCCACCACAGCCTCAACCTGCTAGGTTCAGGCAATCCTTCTGCCTCAGTCTTCCAAGTAGCTGGAACTACAGGTGTGTGCCACCATGCCTGGCTAATTTTTTGATTATTGTAGAGATGAGGGCTTGCCAAGTTGTCCAGGCTGTTCTCGAACCTGTAGGCTTAGGCAATCCTCTCGTCTCAGGCTCCTAAAGTGCTGGGATCACAGGCTTGAGCCACTGTGCCCAGCCTACACGTGTATTCGTTACCTCTTTTCTGATTTCCAAGTTTGCAGTCCCTTCTTGACATCACTCCAGAAAAATTTTCTATCTTCTTAATCTCAGTTTGGCTAGCTGAACTCATTATTATCTCTCTTAGTATTTCACTAAACCTTAGGTCTGTCTTGTTTTTGTTAATGAGAGACCCCCCCCAAAAAAAAAACTTGGCCTGCTCTTTTTCATCTTTTCTCCTCCTATGTTGTAGGTATCTAAATCTAGTTGAAGCTATCTCCTGGATCTTGCTCCAGTTCATTCCCAAGTCTCCATCACCCACTATTTCAATGTTAGCTCAAATATGAGCCTTTTACTCAATGCAGAAATCTCCCATGCGGTTTCCAGTTCATTTATTTACTGCTGCTATTTTAATGCTCATGGTGAAGAGCTTTGCTCAGGTCACTACTCTCTCAGCAAACTGGTGGCTGTCATTTACCTGCTGAATTAAGAAGGCAAATAATCCAGAATTGGCAACTTGCTGTTCTCTGCTCATTCGACTCCTTTTTGTAATGCCTACCTTCTCATTATGAGTTTAAACCGCTCCACCTTTCAAAGTACAAATATCTTCTCTGCTATGTAAGTTCTGGAGGGAAAATAGGGCTGGAGAAGTAGACATGGAAGTGTACACACATTTTATATATCCAGAAGGTGTAGAGATGTAAATCTTTCCTCATTTCTCAGCCAGAAGCAAATTTGTTCAAAGCAATAGATGCACCTGTTCTATCATTATCACACTATTTTACAAGAATTAACTTTTTTTTTTTGTTCTCCACCAAAAGAATCAGATAAGAATGAACTGTATGATGCTTTTTTCTCGCAACGATTAAGAACTTCTGGGAACAAAGATACTTCATATTCGTTTATAAAATCTCCGTGCACCTAACTCTAGCAGACATCAAAAAACAAGCAAATTTAAAAAACCACAAAAGGCAGTGAAGGCTTCGGATTAGGTTACCTGGTTTAAACTCGTTGAATGTCAGAACTGGAGGAAGAGTTAAAGATCATCTTTCAACCTATTCATTTATACATGGAAAAAGTGAGGCCCTGAGCGGGTATGACTGGCACCAGGTCGCTGACCCTGAACAGAAACTAGATGTCCTAATTCTCAAGTAGGACTCGCTGCTAAGTCTTTATGCAACCTTGCGCAATTCAAGGCTCTTGGGTTCCTCGCCTCGGTCGCCTTTCCAACCCCGAGTCTCAGCCTCCAAGCGATCTCCTCCTTTCCTCTTCTCCCTTAGGTCAAGAAGGTTTACTCATTCCAGCTGCAACGCTCCAGCTTGGAGTTGTTCCGCCCTAGGGGAGAGATTAGTTACGTCACCGCCGGCTCCTCCCATTGGTCCGGGCGGGTGGAGCGCGGCGCCATGACGCCAGACGCCTAAAGGGGCGGGGCGGCGAGGGAAAGGAGGAGGGAAGTAGGACTTCAACATGGCGGCTGCGGTACTGGCGGTGGTTACGGTGACGGCCTGGCCCGGGGCGGACAGAGTTGGAGGTGGTGGCGTTTGCTCTCCCTAGGGGCCGTCGGGAGCTCAGCGAAGACCGACCTGGGAGGCCGGCTGGCGCCAGCACCTTTCGGGTTCTGGGACGACGGCATTAGCGGCGTTCAGGTGAGGGGGCCTCCCTCTGGGGGAGGGGGAGAAAGAGGGGCGGAGTTGGGGGAGGGGGCCGGTACTGGGAGACTGATGGGGGAGGGTCAAGGGAAAGGGACTGGGGGCCGAGCGGGACGAAAGGAGCTGGAGCTGGGGGGTGGGAGAGAGAAGGAGCAGGAGATCAGTGACTAGGGGAGGATTCTGGGAGAAGTGCCGGACTGAGGGACCAGAGTTGAAGGGGCGGAGGGCGGATGGGATGCGGGAAAATGAGTTCGGATTAAGGGAACTAATACCCTACAGGAAAATAGGCGCAGTAGACACCTACCCGGCTGGAGTGAGAGCTCAGTGGGAACTAGAGAATGTTGGGAGGGGGCCCAGGTTTTAGTAAAAAGGGTGAGCGATTTAGAGTTGAGGGTGAGCTGGGGACATGAGGTGTAGATTTAGTTCTTCCTGAGGCAGTGAGATTAAGGAGAAACGGAGGAGGCCAGACCGGGGGTGAGTGCTCTTTGGGGATATATTTGACATTGTCTGGTCTTCTCCAGGTATGTTTATCTTGCCTTTTTTGTTTGCTTTTTGGGTGGAACCTTACCTGTACAGTCCACCTGGGCCTCAGAAACAGCTCCAAATCCTTGTGGAACGTCAAGTTATAGCTCGTTTATTTGAGCATTATCAGTGATCTCTGACCTTTGTGGTGTTGCCATATGTAATTGTTTCCAGTCTAGCGTCTTAAAAGTGTGGCTCGACACCATAACACACATGTTAAACTGAAATAAGATGTTGAAACTTTTTAGACGCCATGGAGTGTTGCAAAAAATAAATTTGGTAGTTTAGCTAACTACTGAACATATTCTGTTCTAATCCTCCTTACTAGTGTTTTATCTCCTTAGTTATAATTATTAATATTTGAGAATTTGGGTAGATAGGATGAATATTTCCCTTTTGAATTTTGTCAGATTTGATGGTGGAGAGAAACAAGGCATTAGTCTTTAGTGATAAATAGCTCTTTCTAGTTAATGTCTCAACCTAGCTAAACTAAACATTTCTGTATTATAACAAAGAATGTGAAATATTCAAAGTTTAAAATAATTACATTGTCTCCATTAACTTATCTTAAATGAAATTTTATCAGTTAAATTTTGTTTCTAGTTCATCTTATTCATTCTGTTTATTGAATGTCCACTGTGTGTTGCATTAATAAAATTCATTGTAATTCAGGAAATGGGAAAATTAATGTTTCTCTAGTGAGCATCTTTGTCATTGCACAGCAAATATTATTAACCTTATTGGAAAAAAAAGTGTTATTTTTAAAATGAAGGCAAAGAAGAAAATTAAAGTATGTGAATATAAAAACTTTAGTTTCTCTTTTGTGTAGTATTTAAGACTCATTACCTCATCATGACATTTTGTGAATATCTGAAAGATGTTTTCATTTTATTTTGAAGACGACAGTAACAGTATCCTGATAAGATAATATTAGGTCTGTAGGCAAGTCTCATCGGTGCACTTTTTCTTTTTGGAGTTGGGGTCTCACTTTGTCACTCAGGCTGGAATGCAGTGGCAGATCACGGCACACTGCAGCCTCGACCTCCTGGGCTCAGGCAACCTTCTACCTCAGCCTCCCAAATAGCTGAGAGTACAGGCACCTGCCACCTTGCCTGGATAATTTAAAAAAATTTTTTGTAGAGATGAGGTCTTGCTATGTTGTGCTGGCTAGTCTCAGACTCCTGGGTTCAAGTGATCCTCCTGCTTTGGCCTCTCAAAGCATTGGAATTACAGATGTGAGCCACTGCACCTGGCCTGTGTACATCTTTTTGACTGGCAAATGTCATTTTATCTTGTGTGTCTTTTATCTTTTAAGTATGATTTTTTTTTTTTTTGAGTTGGAGTCTCACTCTGTCGCCCAGACTGGAGTGCAATAGCTGCTCCCGGCCACCGCAGCCTCAACCTGCTAGGCTCCGGCGATCCTTTAGCCTCAGCCTTCCAAGTAGTCGGAATTACAGGCATGTGCTACCATGCCCGGCTGATTTTTTGATTTACTGTAGAGATGAG
>NW_007056324.1:701643-711298 GCF_000164805.1 Carlito syrichta | reverse complement strand
GGCCACCGCAGCCTCGACCTGCTGGGCTATGGCGATCCTTCCGCCTCAGCCTTCCAAGTAGCTGGAACTACAGGTGCGCGCTACCACGCTCAGCTAATTTTTGATTTGTTGTAGAGATGAGGTCTCATCAAATTGCCTAGGCAGGTCTCAAACCTGTGGGCTCAGGCAGTCCACTCACCCGGCCTCCCAAAGTGCTGGGATTACAGGCTAAGCTACCGAGCCCGGCCATGATTTTTTTTTTTTTTTTTAGTTGGAGTCTCACTCTGTCGCCCAGACTGGAGTGCAGCGGCTGCTCCCAGCCACCGCAGCCTCGACCTGCTGGGCTCCAGAGATCCTTCCACCTCAGCTTTCTAAGTAGTTGGAACTACAGACGCACACTACCATACTCGGCTAATTTTTTGATTTATTGTAGAGGTGAGGTCTCACCAAGTTGCCCAGGCGGGTCTTGAACCCGCGGGCTCAGGCAATTTTTTTTAAAGCAGGATTTATTGAGAGGACAGAAAACTCCCACAGCGGGAGGGGACCCGAAGGGGTTGCCCAGCATTATAATTTTATTATTAGTCCTGGGTGTAGATGCCCAGTATTATACATTTTTCTTTGTCTCTAATTGTTGAATGTGTTGAGATTTTTTTTTTTTCAGATGTAGATCTTTTTTTTTTTGAGTTGGAGTCCCACTCTGTCGCCCAGACTGGAGTGCAGTGGCACGCTTCTGGCCACTGCAGCCTCGACCTCCTGGATTCTGGTGATCCTTCTGCCCCAGCCTTCCAAGTAGCTGGAACTGCAGGCATGTGCTACCATGCCCAGCCAATTTTTTTGATTTATTGTAGAGATGAGGTCTCGCCAAGTTGCCAGGCGGGTTTTGAACCCGCGGGCTCAGGCAATTCACTCACCTCGGCCTCCCAAAGTGCGGGATTGCAGGCTGAACCACCGAGCCTGGCCAGATGTAGATCATTTTAAGTATAAACTTTTTTTTTCTCACAGACTAATAAAAAAAAAATGCATTACTCAGGTAGTTTTCTTTAGATAATCTTCAGAAATGTGAGGCCAGGCACAGTGGCTTATGCTTATAATTCCAGCACTTTGGGAGGCCGAGGTGGGAGGATTGCTAAAGGCTAGGAGTTCAAGGCCAGCCTGGGCAACATAGCCAGACCATGTATCTAAAAAAAAGAAGAAATGTGAAAGGTAGTTTACAGTACTTAAAACATTAAATACGCTTTTTGTTAGAATAAGAAAAAAAACCTTGAGCTGAAAAGAAGCTTAGAAATAACTTGTGTTTAGTTTCCCTCACAGTGTGGGAATCCCTAAGACAAGTCTTCTTTTCTGGATTACTTGTAGGAGATAATAGGATTTTTGAGAATTTGTTTTTTTTTTTGAGTTGGAGTCTCACTGTCATCCAGGCTGGAGTGCACTAGCATGCTCACAACCACTGCAGAGTCAACCTATTGGGCTCAGGTGATCCTTCCACCTCAGCCTTTCAAGTAGCTGGAACCACAGGTGAGTGCCACCATGGCCGCCTAATTTTTTTTTGTTTTGAGTTGGAGTCTCACTCTTTTGCCCAGGTTGGAGTGCAGTGGCACGCTGACGGCCACTGCACCTCAACCTACTGGGCTCAGGCGATTCTTCTGCCTCAAACTGCCTTCCAGGTAGCTGGAACTGTAGGCATATGCCACCATGCCTGGCTAATTTTTTGATTTATTGTAGAGATGAGGTCTCATCAATTTGCCCAGGCTGGTCTCGAACCTGTGGGCTCAGGCAATCCTCTCACCTCACCCTCCCAAAGTGCTGGGATTATAGGCGTGAGCCACTACGCCCAGCTAATTTTTGATTCAAGAGACAAGATCTCGCCAAGTTGCCCTGTCTTCTCTTGAACCCCTGGACTCAGGCAATCCTCTCGCTTCCATCTCCCAAAGTGCTGGAATTACAGGCATGAGCCACTGGGCCTGGTAAGATTTTTGCGAATTCTCATAGGAAAATACGTTTTAGTTAGGAAAAGATGCAAGCAGAGTATTGCTTTTCCAATCTGCAGTGTACAGTTGTCTGTAATATTGAAAGATAACTTGACTATAAGTAATTTTTTTTATTAATTAAGAGTTATAATTTCAGGTTTTACAAAGGAAAAGGTGCTAACACTAGGTATAAACTAATGAACAAAGATTATTAAATGTTACATAATGTCACTTAATCCTTATACTTGGATTCAACAGGTAGGTTATGATATACATGGGTTTTTTGTATTAAGGAAACTGAGGATCAGAGAGGTTGAGTAATTTAAGGTTACAGCTATAAAGTGGTAGGGTCTAAATTTGAATTTACATCTGTTTACCTCAATGCCCGTGCTGCATCTGTGACACCATTTTGCCCCTTTTAGGTGGTCACAGGGATATTCCAATTTCTGTAAAATATAAACACTAGTGTTAAAGAAATACCATTTTAAACTGCTTGTTCTCACTGAAATAGTAATGTAACTGGAATAATAAATAGTTTTTTTTAAATTTTAGTCACTGGATTAAAAAATGTACATATACACGATAGAATATTACACAGCCGTAAAGAAGGACAAAATTATGAACTTGGTAGCAACTTGGATGGACTTAGAGTCTATAATACTGAGTGATCTATCACAGAAACAAAGTACTGAGTACCACATGTTGTCACTCTTAAGCGAACCCTGAACAACTATTATAATGCTATAAGAGAGGGATTGGCAGTAGTGGGAAACTGCCATGTTAGGGAGGGGGGCACACCTCATCGATAAGGGTACTTCATCTCAAACCAGGTGACGTGGGAACCAAAGTGAGACTCAAACTTTACCTACACAAATGACCATTTGTATACCTAACCCTGAATTGTACCCCACATCTTAAAAAAAAATTTAGTCACTTATGATGTCATCAGTAGTCTTTTTTTTTAATTTTTTAATTTTTTTGAGTTGGGGTCTCATGTCTTACTTTTGTCGCCCAGGCTGGAGTGCAGTAGCATGCTCATGGCCGCCAAAGCCTAGACCTGCTGGGCTCAGGCAATCCTTCTGCCTCAGCTTTCCAAGTAGCTAGAACTACAGGCGCCCACCACCACACCTGGCTAGTTTTTGTGATGTATTGCAGAGACAGGGTCTCACCAAGTTGCCCAGGGTGGTCTCTGACTCCCAGGCTCAGGCAGTCCTCACACCTCGGCCTCCCAGAGTGCTGGGATTACAGGCTGAGACACGGCGCCTGACCTGTCATCAGTATTCTAGGAGGAAATGAATACCTGAGTATTTTGTACTTCACAAAATAAACTGGATAAACTGGATGCGGACTAAAAGTTGCCTTTTTTGTATTGCTGAGTCAAATTGGACTCAGTTCATTAAGAGCCAAAATTTGTATTTGGCAGTAATCTGCATGTGTTCTCAGAATGCTTGATTGGTCATTATTAGTTGCCTAATGCTTACTAAACTTCCAGTGTTTGAGTCATTGAATTGGCTCATGGTAATTGTAAATCTTGTGGTTACTGAGTGAGTCAGGAATCAGCAGTGTGTGTTTTGATTGCTTCACTTCCTCCCCAACACTGGATATTGTCAGGCTTTTAAATTTTTTCCTAGTCTGTTGGATTTGAAGTGGTATCATTTGTGTTTTTATTAGAATTTTCTGAAGCTAGGCATCTTTTCACATGTTCATTGGCCATTTATGCTTCTGTGAAACGTGTTTTCAAGTCCTTTGCCCTGTCTTTTTTTTTTTTTTTTTTTTTTTTTTTTTTAAGAGTAGGAGTCTCACTCTGTTGCCCAACTTGGAGTGCAGTGTCATGCTCATGGCCACTGCAGCCTCAACCTGCTGGGCTCAGGTGTTCCTTCTGCCTCAGCCTTCCTAGTAGCTGGAACCACAGGTGTGCGCCACATACTCGCCTAATTTTTGTTTATTTATTGTAGAGATGAGTCCTCACCAAGATGCCCAGGCTGGTCTTGAACCCCTAGACTCAGGCAATCCTCTTGCCTCTGCCTCCCAAAGTGCTGAGATTACAGGTGTGGGCCACTATGCCCGGACTTTGCCTATTTTTATTGTGAATTGTTTCTTTTTTTCTGATTGATTTTTAAGGGTTCTTTGTATATTCTGGATCCTAATTGTCTGTAATTTATAGGTTGCAAATACCCTTTACCAGTTGTTACTTGTCTTTTGATCTCTTCATAGTCTTCTGGTGACGAAAGCTCATAATTTAAAGCAGCAATCCTCAACCTTTTTGGTTCCAGGGACCAGTTTCATAGGAGATAGTTTTCCCACAAATGGGAGTGGGGGTCATGGTTTTGGGATGATTCAAGTGCATAAAATTTATTGTGCAATTTATTTTTATTATTATTACATTGTAACATATAATGAAGTAATTAAACAACTCACCATTTAAAAAAAGAGGTGTGGCTGGAAGTGGTAAATAAAATAATTGGTGGATCATGAATGGACTAAATAAGTGTCAGATTCTGACTTAAAGCCTGCCATCAGATGCAGCTGTACAACTGAAGTACATCAACTCGCTTGCCACTCACTGATAGTGGTTTTTTTTTTTTTTTTTTTTTTTTGAGTCAGAGTCTCATTCTGTTGCCAGACTGGTACAGTGGCGTGATCATGGCTACTGCAGCCTTGACCTTATGGGCTCAGGTGATCCTTCTGCCTCAGCCTTTCAGGTAGCTGGGACTGTAGGAGCAAGCCACCATGCCTGGCTAATTTATTGATTTATCATACAGATGAGGTCTAGCCAAGTTGCCCAGGCTGATCTTAAACTGTTGGGCTCAGGCAGTCTGCTTGCCCTGGCCTGCCAAAGTGCCTGGATTTCAGGCATGAGCCACTGCACCAGCTCTCTGATAGGGTTTTGATATGAATCTGCAAGCAATTGATTTGTTATGGTCTCTGTGCAGTCAAACCTCACTGCTAATGTTAATCTGTATTTGCAGCTATTCCTCAGTGCAAGCTAGCATTACCACCTCAGCTCTACCTTAGATCATCAGGCATTAGATTCTCCTAAGGAGTGTGCAACCCAGATCTCTCACATGTGTTATTCACATTAGGGTTTGCACTTCTGTGAGAATCTAATGCCTCCTCTGATCTGACAGAAGGTGGAACTCAGGTGGTAATGTGAGTGATGAGGAGTGGCTATAAATACAGATGAAACTTTGTTTGCCTGCTGCTCACCTCTTGCTGTGTGACTCGGTTCCTAACAGGCCAAGGACCGGTACTGGTTTGTGGCTCAGGGGTTGGGGAACCCCAGATTTAAAGAACATAATTTTTCAGTCTTTTATTTTATGGTTTGTGCTTTTTAAAATCATGTTTAGGAAATTCTCCTTTGCTGTCAGACGTGGTATTTTTACGAAATACAATAGTATATGTCTATAAGGTGGTGTCTAATCTGATATTTAGTTCCAAAATCTGCTTAATTAGAAAGGCATACTTCTCAGGATTTGCTTTCCTGTTATCTTTGGAATTATAGAGCCAGAGGGTGTTTTTTTTTTTGAATTGGAGTCTTACTCTGTCCTGTAGGCTGGAGTGCAGGGACATACTCATGGTCACCGTAGCCTCGACCTTCTGGGCTCAGGCAATCAATCCTTCCATCTCAGCCTTCCAAGTAGCTGGAACCACAGGTGTCTCACCAAGTTTCCCAGGTGGCCTTAAATGGACTAAGGCAATCCTCTTGCCTCTGCCTCCCAAAGTACTGGGATTACAGGTGTGAGCCACCACGCCCGGCCCCTATAAATGTCTTTTACAGATTAAATGGACTAAGGCAATCCTCTTGCCTCTGCCTCCCAAAGTACTGGGATTACAGGTGTGAGCCACCACGCCCGGCCCCTATAAATGTCTTTTACAGATTCACAGTGCAGTTGTGACACTACCTGAAGTAGGCCAAACTACACAGGTTAAGGGCACAGTCATTCAGAAGATTGCCTGCACTTTAGACACATCCACAAACTTGAGGGGACAAGGGCTATCTATAGGTCTGAAACATTTGGCTACAAATTTGGGGGTTCCTACTATTTCCTCAAGTGAGTCATTTGTTAGAATGACTCACATAACTCAGGAAAATGCTGTAAATAGGGTTACTTTTTTTTTTAAGAGCAAAAATGGTACAAATTAGGACCAGCCAAAAGAAGAGATACATAGGACAAGGACTGGGAGGGTCCCAAACACAAAGCTTCTGTGTCCCTTCCCTTTGGAGTCAGGATACATCATCCTCTCAGCGTATCAACGTGTAACAATGTACACAGAGTATTGTTAGTGGGGAAGTGCACCAAGGTTTGGTGTTCAAAGTTTTGTTTTTCTTGCTTTTTATTATGTAGACATGATTGAATCAAAAGCCACAAGACTGAATCCAATTACCAACTTCAGGGGAAATTCCAAGGGTTTAGAAGCTACTTCCCTGAGGACAAAGACCAAATTGTTATACAAGATGGTTTGTTCAGTCCTGAATCTAGTTAATACCATTTACTGTTTTTTTTTCATTGCCTTATCTCTTAGGCTTCTGCTTTTTAGATATTTTATTATGGGAATTTAAAAACATACCAAAGAGCAGAGAGACTCCCGTGTACTGATTGCCTAGTATTCACAAAGATGAATATTTGACTAATCTCTTTTTCATTTCTTCTCTATTTTTTAGGAGATTGTGGGGAGGTGCCTAGAGCTTTGTAAAGTAAATTTCAAACACTCCTGAAATACATTATTATGCATCTCTAATTGATAAGACTTTCTTTAAAAAACTACCTTGTTATCACATCTAACAAAATTATTAATAGTTAATTAATATTATTTAATTACCATCCATTTAAAAATTTCTCTTATTGTCTTCAAAATGTCACTTTATAGTTGGTTTGTCTTATTCAAGATACAAGTAATTTCCACACTTATTACTTATTTGGTTTTCATTTATTTAGTCTCTTTTATTTTGTAAAAATCACCCCTTTTTCATTTTATTGGTTCATTGGAGAAACCAGGCCATGTCCTGTAGGTGTCCCACATTCATGATTTGTTTGTGCTTTTTTGTGGTGTCTTTTCTTTCTTTCTTTTTTTTTTTTTTTGAGTTGGAGTCTCACTTCGTCACCCAAGCTGGAGTGCAGTGGCACGCTCACGACCACCCAGTGTAAACCTGCTGGGCTCAGGCGATCCTTCTGCCTCAGCCTTCCAAATAGCCAGAACTACAGGCGTGCGCTACCATGCCCAGGTAGTTTTTTTATTTATTGTGGAGACAAGTCTCACCAAGTTGGCCAGGCTGGTCTCAAACTCCCAGGGCTCAGGCAATCCTCTTGCCTCGGCTTCCCTAAGTGCTGACATTACAGGCTGAGCCACTGTGCCCGGCCCTGTGGTATCTTTTCACCTTTCCCTCTGTTTCTTGTAAACTAATGATTAGAAGCTTGATTTAGTTCATGTGCTTTTGTGGGAGGGGAGTGCTCTGTACTTCTTTTTGCATCAAATCAGGAGGTAACTGATGAATGTCCCATTTTTAATGATTTAAAATTTTGTTGATATAGTGTCAGCCTCATCTTTCCATTATAAAGTTCCCTATTTACCTTTCATCTAATATTTTAGTGTCTATTATGATCTTTACTTGAATTAGTTGTGTACCTTTTTTTCTCTGAACCTTCTCCAGAAGATCGAATCAGTCACTTAATTTGAAGTAGTGAAAGTGTCATGCTTTTTCTCTTGTATTTATGTTTATGAGGTGTCATTATGTTACTCTTCTCTAAAAAATAACTTTCCGCCGGGCTCGGTGGCTCAGCCTGTAATCCCGTGCTTTGGGAGGCTGAGGTGAGTGGATTGCCTGAGCCCGCAGGTTCGAGCCCCGCCTGGGCAACTTGGCAAGACTTCATCTCTACAATAAATCAAAAAATTAGCTGGGCGTGGTGGCGTGCGCCTGTAGTTCCAGCTACTCGGAAGGCTGAGGCAGAAGGATCGCTGGAGCCCAGCAGGTTGAGGCTGCGGTGGCCGGGAGCGTGCCATCCAGACTGGGCGACAGAGTGAGACTCCAACTCAAAAAAAAAATAAAAAAGAACTTTCCCTCTTCAACCTGCTTACCCTGAAATGTATTTCCTACTGGAAAAGTTGGATGAATGCTTAATTCTTGTCTTTTAATTACCAATTTTTAGAATAAAGGGTTGATGTAACAGTCATCTCTAATGGTAGCAGATTACTGATGAAGTTTCTTTTTGGATTGTTCATTTCTAAGAATCTTTTCTTTGAATATCATCTTAGACATGTGGGTTTATATTATGTTTGAAACAATTGCAGTCATTCTTTTTGATAAACTAATTGCTTCATCTTTCATCAGTGGGAGCCATTTCAAGCTGATATCTTTTTAACATGACCCATAAATCTTTGAATAGTTTCTGCTTTTATGCACAATAGATGGCTGATGTTCACCTTATGAATTTCTTTTCCCACTTATGGAAACAACCATTTCTCTAAGAACTAATGCAAAATGGTATTGAGAGCTCAAAGTGTAGGTGTAGGGATTTTAGTTGATACTGTCTTCCTGCTATAAATAGATTAAAAAAAAAAATTGGCCAGGTGTGGTGGCTCAGCCTGTAATCCCACCATTTTGGGAGGCTGAGACGAGAGGATTGCCTGATCCCAGCGTTTCGAGATCAGCCAGGGCAACTTGGTAGATCGCGTTTCTACCATAGATCAAAAAATTAGCCGGGCATGGTGGCGTGCTTCTGTAATTCCAGCTACTTGGAAGGCTGAGGCGGAAGGATCGCCTAAGCCCAGCAGGTTGAGGCTGTGGAGGCCATGAGTGTGTCACTGCACTCCAGCCTGGGCAACAAGAATGAGACTCCAACTTAAAAAAAAAAAAAGAGCTGCAAAGATTTCACATTTTACATTTTCTTGTTAGCAGTAATATCAGTGTTTTATGTTTTTTTTTTTTTTTTGAGTTGGAGTCTCACTCTGTCGCCCAGACTGGAGTGCAGTGGCCGCTCCCGGCCACCGCAGCCTCGACCTGCTGGGCTCCGGCGATCCTTCCGCCTCAGCCTTCCAAGTAGCCGGAATTACAGGTGCGCGCTACCATGCCCGGCTGATTTTTTGATTTATTGTAGAGATGAGGTCTCGCTGTCCAGGTGGGTCTCGAACCCGCGGGCTCAGGCAATCCACTCACCTCAGCCTCCCAAAGGCGCGGGATTACAGGCTGAGCCACCGAGCCCGGCTAATATTTTATGTTTTAAGAGTATATTCTGGGCAACCCCTTCGTGTCCTTTTCCACTGTGGGAGCTTTTCTGTTCTCTCAGTAAATCCTGCTTTAAAAAAAAAAGTATATTCTACTAATATGTACAATTAGAATACGGAGTTCTAAAGTCATTTCAAGTAATTATTTTCTCTGGTCATTTTGCTAATTTTATGTATAGTTAGTTTTTTAGGTTTATTTGTATCAGTTTATATTCATCAGAGGGGTTAAAAGAACTAAATTATATTAAGAATGTGTAATTGCCGGGCTCGGTGGCTCAGCCTGTAATCCCATGCCTTTGGGAGGCTGAGGTGAGTGGATTGCCTGAGCCCGCGGGTTCGAGACCCACCTGGGCAGCGAGACCTCATCTCTACAATAAATCAAAAATCAGCTGGGCGTGGTAGCGCATGCTTGTAGTTCCGGCTACTCGGAAGGCTGAGGCGGAAGGATCGCCGGAGCCCAGCGGGTCGAGGCTGCGGGGGCCGGGAGC
>NW_007056324.1:699372-701348 GCF_000164805.1 Carlito syrichta | reverse complement strand
AAAAAAAAAAAAAAAAAAAAAGAATGTGTAATTTAGACTTAGACTATAGAGATATAAAAAGAAAAAGTATAAACTTCCTATAAGTCATTATTGGAAACATTCACCATTAGAATATTTGTATAGGTCACATTTATTGAACATATCCTGCCATATGTTAGAATTGTTCTGAGCACTTTATATGCATTATCTTATTGAATCCTTACAATATCTCTGTGATATAGTTGTTGTTGTTATCCCTATTTTATAGATTGGGTACCTGAAACTCAAGAGGTACCAAATTGTCCAGGAAATACAGTTATTAAGTGGCAGACTTGAACCCTAACATTTTTTATTCTAAAAATCTCTTAGTCTCTATGTGTCTGTTATCTTTTTTTTTCCTATGCTTATAAACACAGATTTTTTTTCCTCCCCATAAGATTCAGAAGAGATCACATGGTTGTTTTTAAATGTTTTTCACACATTTGGGCTAGTTATAATCTCTTTTTCTTTTTTCTTTTTGTGTTGAAATGTCATTGTGTTGCTCAGGCTGGAATGCAGTGGCATAATCACGGCTCCATGTCAGGCAATCCTTCTGCCTCAGACTCCTAAGTAGTAGCTGGGGTTAAAGGTTCACATCACTACCCCTGGCTGTTTTTTTTTTTTGTAGAGACAAGGTCTTGCTATGTTGCCTAGGTTGGTCTTGGCAACTCTTGGGCTCAAGCAATCCTCCCACTTCTGCCTCCCAAAGTGCTAGGATTACAGATGTGAGCCACTGTACCTGGTTTGTAATCTCTTAGCACAATATCTTTTTTTTTTTTTGAGTTGGAGTCTCACTCTGTTGCCCAGGTTGGAGTGCAGTGGCATGCTCACAGCCACCGCAATCTCGACCTGCTGGGCTCAGGTGATCCTTCCTTCTCGGCCTTCCAAGTAGCTGAGACCACAGATGCACGTCCCCACGCCCAGCTATTTTTTCATTTATTGTAGAGATGAGATCTTGCCAAGTTGCCCAGGCGGGTCTCGAACCCATGGGCTCAGACAATCCTCTCACCTCTACCTCCCATAGTGCTGGAATTATAGACATGAGCCACTGCTCCCGGCCAGCACAGCGTCTTTTTTTTTTTTTTTTTTTTTTCCCTAGTTGGAGTCTTACTCTTGTCACCCAGGCTGGAGTGCAGTGGCACACTCATGGCCACCACAGCTGAGGCGGAAGGATCGCACAGTGTCTTTTGAGGAGAAGCTTTTTATTTTGATGAAGTCCTCTTTAGTTTTTGTTTTATAGTTTGGGTTTTTGGTGTTATATCTAAGAATCTTTACCCAAGGTCAGAAATATTTTATCCTATGTTCTCTTCTAAAAGTTTTATAGTTTTGGGTTCTGTTTTTAAGTCTGTGATCCATTTTGACTTAAATCTGTATATGATGCAAGGTATGAATGGAAGCTTTTTTTTTTTGGAGTTGGAGTCTTACTCTGTTGCGCAGCTAGAGTGCAGTGGCACGCTCACAGCCACTGCAGCCTCGACCTGCCGGGCTCAAGTGATCTTTCCGCCTCAGCCTTCTAAGTAGCCAGAACTACAGGTGAGCACCACCATGCCTGGCTAATTTTTTGGTTTATTGTAGTGATGAGATCTCACTGAGTTGCCCAGGCTGGTCTCGAACCCGCAGGCTCAGGCAGTCCTCTCACCTCGGCCTCCCAAAGTGCTAGGATTATAAGCGTGAGCCACTGCACCTGGCTGGATGGAAGCTTTTTTTGGTATATAGAGATCTAATTGTTCTAGCACTTGAAAATATTAGCTTTTCTCTATTGGATTGCTTTTGCAACTTATAAATATTTTGTTTATATGTCTTCTGGTTTCTGTTCTGTTCCATCGATCTGTTTGTCTTTATGCCAAACCACACTGTTTTGACCATTGTAGCTGTATATGTATAATACATTTGAAATCAGGAAGTTTCTCAAAGTTGTTATGATAAGTCCTTTGCATGTCCATATGATTTTTTTTTTT
>NW_007056324.1:697000-699110 GCF_000164805.1 Carlito syrichta | reverse complement strand
GGGCTCAGGCAGTCCACTCACCTCAGCCTCCTAAAGTGTGGGATTACAGGCTGAGCCACCGAGCCCGGCTGATTTTTTTTTTGTGTGTGTGTGACAGAGTCTTGCTAAATGGTTCAAGCTGGCCTCAAACACTTGGGCTCAGTCTCCTGAGCAGCTGAAACTACACCTTCATACCAGTATACCTGGCTCCATATGAATTTTAAAATTAGTTTGCCGTGACCAGGAGTAGTGGCCCACACCCATAATCCCAGCACTTTGGGAGGCTGAGGTGGGATAATTGCTTGAGCCCAGGAGTTTGAGACCAGCCTAGGTAACATAGTGAGACCTCATCTCTACAAAAAAAATAAAAAAATTAGCAGGGTATGGTGGCACATACCTGTAGTCCCAGCTACTTGGGTGACTGAGAAGGAAGGATTTTCTGAGCCCAGGAGGCTCAGTGAGCCATGATCATGCTACTGCATTCTAGCCTTGGGAACAGAGTGAGACTCTGACTCAAAAAAAAGTAGCTTGCCACATTTCTATAAAAACTTAAGGGGGTTTTGATTATGATTGTATTGAATATGTAGATCAATTTGTGGAGAATTAGCTTCTTAATGATATTTAGTGGTGCAGCCTGTGAATATGGTATATTTCTCCAATTATTTAGGCCTTCTTTAATTTCTCTCAGTAGTGTTTGTAATTTTCTGTATACAGGTCTTGGCACTTTGTCAGATATGTCTCTAAGTGTCTCATCATTTTGAGGGCTCTTATGCATATTGATTTTTTAAATGTCAGTTTCAGATTGTTTATTGCTGTATATAAAAATTGCAGTTATTATGTATTGTTCATATAGTCTACAATCTTGTTAAACTCAATTATTCTTTTTTTTTTTTTTGAGTTGGTGTGTCACTCTGTCGCCCAGGCTGGAGTGCAGTGGCACACTCACAGCCGCCCCAGCTCGACCTGCTGGGCTCAGGCGATCCTTCTGCCTCAGCCTTCCAAGTAGCCGGAACTACATGCACGCACTACCACACCCGGCTAGTTTTTTGATTTATTGTAAAGATGAGGTCTCGCCAGATTGCCCAGGCTGGTCTCGAACTGTGGGCTCAGGCATTCCTCTCACCTCGGCCTCCCAAAGTGCTGGGATTACAGGCTTGAGCCACTGTGCCTGGCATTGATTCTATTTTAAATTTATTTTTATTTTTTAGAGACAGTTCTTGCTCTGTCATCTAGACTGGAGTGCAGTGGCATGATCCTTGCTCACTGCAGCCTCGTACTCCTGGAGTCAAGTAATCCTTCTGCCTCAGCTTTTTGAGTAGCTGGAACTATAGATATGCACCATCATGCCCAGTTAATTTCTTAAAAAAAAATTTTTTTTTGTAGAGACAGGGTCTTGCTTTGTTTTCCAGCCTGATCTTGAACTTCTAGCCTCAGTCGATGCTCCTGCTTTGGCCTCCCAAATTGTTGGGATTACAGATGTGAGCTAACCTTGCCTCATTTGTTAGTTCTAGTACTTTTTTCTTTTTTTTTTTTTCCTCTGACACACCATGTATCCACCTAAGCAAAATTAGCACTTATTCTTTAATGTTGTCAAACATTCAGTTAGTATTCATATTTTCCCAACTGTTTTATATATATATATATTTTTTTGAGTTGGAGTCTCACTCAGTTGCCCAGACTGGAGTGCAGTGACTGCTCCCGGCCACCGCAGCCTCGCCTGCTGTGCTCCGGTGATCCTTCCGTCTCAGCCTTCTGAGTAGCCGGAATTATAGGCATGTGCTACCATGCCCGGCAGATTTTTTGATTTATTGTAGAGATGAGGTCTCGCTGCCCAGGCGGTTCTCGAACCCGCGGGCTCAGGCAATCCACTCACCTCAGCCTCCCAAAGGCGCGGGATTACAGGCTGAGCCACCAAGCCCGGCGCAAGGGTATGTTTATTTCCATTACATATATATGTGTATATATATGTGTGTGTGTATATGTGTGTGTGTGTGTGTGTGTGTGTGTGTGTGTGTGTGTGTATAAATAGGTTAAATTAAGAATAATCTGTGACTTAAAGATTTGATAAAACTTTATTTTATTTTATTTTTTGAGTTGGAATCTCACTCTGTCACCCAGACTGGAGTGCAGT